>NC_060268.1:126026014-126123271 GCF_021613505.1 Equus quagga
GGACCAAATACTTAGTGGACTTCTTGGGACGTTTCACTGCAAAATCCTGAGGTCCCAGCTGCTTTTCTGTACTCTCTCTAACCTTAGTTTTGGCAGGTCCTCCTCCCTTTTCCTGCCTCACTGGTAAGGCTGTCTGCCCTTGATTCTAGTGGCAGTCTCTTCCTTTATTTGCTTTTTCTGGTATCTTCCTAAGTCACCAGAGTGTTTGTGGAGGAGCTGCAAGGATGTGGAGACCAGCTCTTGGAATCATCACTGCCAAATACAAAGACTGGCCAATGGCAGACACCAGGCCAATGGCAGACCCAAAGAGAGCGTGGTGGAAGGACTTGCCTGTACAGCCAGGACCAACTGTTCTCTGGAAGATCCCAAAGGACTTAAAAATCGCCTTTACTATTGAAAGCGCGCCACAGTCTCTTGTGTCAAAAGACCTGCTGAGGTTTGTTACAGTGTCTTCCAATCCTGGGGTGGGAAGTAACTGGCCACTTGAACATGCAACTTAGCTTTACCCGGGGATTGCTGCCTTCCAGCCATCTTCTCCTGGAGCTTCAGTTACACGGTCCTGCTTCCTCTGACTCTCCACTCGTATTTCTTCTGACTTTATACGTTTCCTGTGTGCTTCATTTCTTCCAAATGTTCGGGATTCCTTCTGGAATCACTTGCCTTTTGCTGAATTTCTCTCAGTTACCTAGGGAGTCCACTGGTGACATTCTCAGCTTTTGTCTAAATGTCTTCATTTCACCTGAGGCTTTGAAGGCTATCTTTGCCAGGTTTAGAGTTTTGGGTTGACTTTTTCCCTCTGCACTGTAAAGATGTCATTCCTCTGTCTTCTGGCCTCTCTTGTTTTGAGAAATCAGCCACAATCCTTAATCTTGGCTGCTTTGAGGTTTTTCTTATATCAATTATCAAAATCGATGTGTCTACCTTTTTAATCTATTTGGCTTGAAGTTTGCTGAGCTTCTTGGACTTCTGGAAAATTCTTGGCTGCTTTTAAACTTCTGTCCCATTTTCCTCCTTTTGAGTCTCTGACTGCACTTGCTTGCTGAAGGTCCCTGCTCTGTTGGGTGAGAGGGGGTGTCTTGAGGAGTGAAGAAGTTGGTTTCTGACTGGGTCTTGCTGAACCCGTCACCCTGAGGATGAAAGACAGTCAGCTCCTCCTAAGTGGAGGCAGGAAGGTTACGACAAGGGAGGACAGCTGGGAAGCTTTGTTCTAAGCTGGCAGAGCTGCTTTGGAACCTGGAGGGGACTGTCACCCGGCAGGGATCTCCCGCTCTGAAAGGGTGGGGAGAGACTGACACGGGGTCTAGGCCGGGTGCCAGTGCCTCTGGAAGCCATGGAAGGGCCGATTCCCTATCTGCCCGTTTCTCTGTTTTTCAAAGAACTCCTAGGGAACAGGTAGGACGAACACCATGTACCTGGTGGACTCAGGGTCTTGAAATGAGAAGAGAGGTCAAGGCTAGTTCAGCTCGACCTTGTAGCCTCTTTCCTGGGTATGTCTGGGGAAGCGACCTGCCCGGACCTCCTAGTCCTGTTCCCTGACCCAGTCACAGCGGCTTGATATCCGCTCAGGAGACCCGTGTCCCGTAGCCTCTCTCAGCTCTGTCTTTTGCTCTCAATACTTAGAGGAAGAAAGTCATTTTTTTTTTGGGCTTATTTAACCTCCAATTGTGCTGAAACATTTTTTGTTCTAATTTTCGCCTGGCTTCCCTCGAATCTTCCATCTTAAGAATTCTTATCTTTTAAAGTCGGATCATAGGTGAGTCTAAGCTGTTGCCCTACTGATGAGAAGGGCAAATTCCTGTTGCAAAGTATAGGTGTTTACTTGGGAAGGGAACGCAGGTTAAACTCCATTGTTGGTGATCCTTGACTGACGAGCCCTCCCTTTGACAGAGGCCCTGGGAGAAGCAGCAGCACCGTGTCTGTCTGGGGCCGTCTCAGACAGGCAGAGTTTGAGGTGGGAGAGGACCAGCTGTACTTGGGGAGGATTTTAATGGCCTTGTGGAAAGCAGCTGGCCTTGCGTACTTCCTCTTGCATAGGAGGAGGCTTCAGAAAGGGGCTAACAAGGCTAGGGTGGCCGGCCATTTAGAATATGCCACAGTGTGTAAGAGTGTGCTGAGGAGACACAGGAAAGCGGCATCTCTGGGGTCCTAACAGCTCCTTGCCTTTGAGAATTTAGGGCATAGGGACTTGCTAGAAATTGGTTGGGCAGCACTAGGATTCTGGGAGATCAAGAATATACTGCAACTGTGGGGAAAGTGACAAGTTTGGGATCCAGAGCCTGCATACTCCCTATTCCTCCTCCTAAGGTAGCTGGCAGAAACGAGGCCAGCACTGATCCTCGCCAGGAGCCAAAGCTTGGCAGAGAAACCGAGCAAGATCCCAGGTGCAGCCAGAGAGGCAGTGATGTGTAAAGACTAGGGGAAGGCTCCAGAGTTCTGCCTGTTAGCCACGGACAGGACTTGGGGATAGAGAACCTAACATCCAGCTGGTCCAGGAACGTCTTCTCCACTCGGGAACGCTTTTACTTCGGAGTCTCTGGGGGAGGAGACTAACTTTGAATACCTGCTGGTCAGGAATCTGGGTTAATTTTTCTTTTTCCTCTTTGCATTTATGTTTGAGAGGCTTCTTTTGACACATCTTCAAGTTCTCCGTTTTTTTCCTTGGCAGTGTCTGGTCTACTGATGAGCCCACCAAAGCCTTCTTCACTTCTGTTAGTGTTTTTGATCTCTAGCATTTCCTTATGATTCTTTTAGTTTCCATCCCTGCTTACGTCACCCCTCTGTTCTTGCATGTTGACTGTTTCCATTTGTGCTCTTAGCATATTAATCTGTCATTTTAAATTCCAAAATCTGTATCGTATCTGAATTCTGATTCTGATGCTTACTTTGTCTCTTCAGATAGAGTTTCATGCTTTTTAGCATGCCTTGTGAATGTTGAAAGTGAGATCTGACACTGGGTAATAGGAACTGAGGTAATTAGCTGGGCTGAGTATATGAGAGGCTCTAGTTTGCCCTGATAGCCTCCTCTTTTTTTCTCTCTTGTCCTTCGCTTTCCCTAAGAACTCCTTCTTAAATAGGGTCTGTCTTGTGGCTCTCTGTTGCAATCCACATTATCCTGGAGCCCTGCTGATGTGGTGGTAAAGCATGGGGAGGGAAAGCATTGTGTAGTCGCATGATTAAGTCTCAGATTTTTAGTGGGCCTGAGCTCCTGGCCTGTGACCTTCAGAAGTGCACCTTGGCCTCTCTTCTCCCCTTCTATGAGATAGGAAGGCTGGAGGGGCTGGAGCTGGCTAACCATGCTTCTCCCAGGTCAGGTAAAACTGATAATATAGTTGTCCTTGGAAGATAGGCCTCTGTTATGGAGGATGCCCTGGGCATATTTCAAAATGGTAACTTTTCCCCTCTACCTGCCTGAAATATGAAGGGATTTTTCTGACCTTCACCATGGGAATTTCCAGAGATAAGAATCTGCAAAAGTACAGGGCCCCATACTATTGCAGCCCTTAGAATTCCTCACTCTCAAGGCAGCCCGGCAACCTGTTAAAGTGTTTCTACCATTTGCTGGTTCCAGTGGCTTCTGCTTCAGGGAAGTAGATCTTGGCTGTGGTTCTGTATATTTGTCTGTCTCCAAACTTTGGGGTGCTTTTCCCTATGACCCCAATTCTCTAATGGATCTAAGAAATCACTGACTTTCAGTTTGTTCAGCTTCTTTCTTGCGAGGACACCAGTGACGTCTAAGCTCTTCATCGGAATAGCTTTCTCTGCTCAGCTGGTCACAGAACATCCCCACCTGAAGCAGTTTCCACCCTGGGTTGCAGAGGCCTCAAGTAGCAAAAGGACCCTCAGCTCTCCAGGCTGTCTTCAGGCCCCTTGGGGTGGAGCCTTCCTTTCAAGTCTGAGGCGAAGACATAACGGTACACGTGACAGGACCTGTTGCAGAGGCTAAGTGCAGTCAAGAAGTGGGGTTCCCTCCTTCCCAGACCACAGTGTAGAGTAGGGGTTCTGCCTTGGACATGGTGTACTGAGGATGCTGGAGCCCTGATGGTGCTTAGCCTTGCTCCTTCCTACAGTGCAGGCTCCATACTAGGGGCAGCAAGCTGTCCCCCCAGCCTCCTCCCCCACCCCAGCTTTGCCAAGTGCCCATCCTTGACCTCTTTATTTTTAAAAGAGGGCTCGGGATATGTTCTCTCCCCCATGACCTTGTGTTTGGGGCTAGAACCTCTCAGGTCAATGTGGGGAAGAATGGTCTCTGGCTTGGGTAGAATTGGCCTCCTCAGCTTGGTCTCTTCAGAGGACCTGGTGTTCCCTGCTGACCCTGTGTTTTTCTGAGTTTTGGATGAGTCATCAAGCCAGATGACAAACTATTAACTTCAGGGGCTCAATGACTCGTTGAACTTGAAGACAGGTGAGTCCATGTATGGGTATAAGGCAGCTCTTGCCCACGGTGCACATGATCTTGGTCTAGAAGTCTTGCTCCTAGGAGCCAAGTGGTCTGGTCTGGATTAGTTTATCAAAATTTAAGATGTTCAGCTCTTTCTAGACTCTATAGAATCTTCAGAAATGTGTGGCCATCATGAGAACCTCAAATACCAGACAACTGATCTCAGACAACATGGCCCTCGGAAGCCGGGGCTGGGTCTGCAGAGCTTTGGCTCTGACCCTGGAAGAGAACCTGATCAAGAGGCAGTGGGGGCTGGTGTGGGCCCCGGGCATGGCCATCTGTTGGCCTATGTTTGGTCATGGGCTACCCCAGCAGCAGCACCTCTGAGACTTGCTGTGTCCTTAACATCTTGGAGCTTCAGGGATCCCCACCCCGTTCTGGTGCTGTGGGAGTCGGGGTCAGGTGGGGAGTAATTAGAAGCTTGTGTCTAGGGGAAATCCCTGTGCTGGGGGAGTGAGTTCATCCTAGAGTGGTGGTCACGCACTGATCTACACAAATGGTATTAAGATCGTGTCTCTTCTGGTCAAACACTTCTGAGACTTACCCACACTGCTGCTCTGTAAGTCTAGGCAGCTGCTTCTAACGGTGTAGTACGCCGCTTAGCACGGATCACGTGTGTGGTTGTCTGACTGTCGTGAAGAACTGAAAGCCTCTAAATGTCTCTTCTGTGTTCATGAGGTCTGGGTTTATGTTTTGAGGTTACTTAAGCATGGGATTGCTTATCCAACGTCACTAAGTCCTACTGATCCTCAGAGCTGAAGGTGTTCCTATCTCCACCAGAACATAGACATCTTGATAGGTAAAAGATGGTTGCTGTAAACTTGTATTTCCGACTAGTAAAGTAGTATATCCTATTTAAGTTATTTTCTCTCCCTTTTCTGAGCTACCTGTTGACACATTTAATCTCTCCTGTTGGCATTCTTGTTTTCATTTAGTAGGAGTTCCCTGTATCTTACAGATACCCCTTGTCATTTTGTTTAGTGCTGCCAATATCAAAATTAGACTGATGACTAGAAAAGATATGGCCAATAAAGTACAAGCCTAAATATTCATGTTCCATCCTTTTCTATTCTCATCTCACTATGACTCATGATTTTGGTGTTAATGAAGGATTTCTTATCCTCAAGGTTAAACTTGATCCCGTTTTTTTCCTACCAGCTCTAACACTTTTAATACAGAAATTTCAAACACTTATAAAAGTAGGCTATTCTAACTTCTAAAGTTCTACTTCTTGTGGAACTGCTGCTGGTTCTCCTCCTCCTCCTCACCTCAGACCATAGCCAATGCTGCAGTCAAACACTGGACTTCCAGTCTCCTGGCCTCCAAAACTGGTGGTACACATCAATAATCTCGGAGACTTTCCGGAGTTCTCTACTGTCTGAAGCTTATTAAATCCATGCTTCCATGACCTACGTGAAAAGTCGTCTTTGAGCTACGTATTTGCTCCTATTTCTGAACTCTAAGAACTCATTGGGTGTCCTAGGGCTGTGAGTTATGGGTTTTTATAAGAAGTATCAATATGGTGGATGGGCTTAAATTAGACCTGTATTCCCTCTGTAGTGAGGGATGCATAAATCTGACTTCTCAGATCTTGCTGTTGAAGATTATACTCTGCTGTCCAAAGACCTAAAAATGAGTGCTCATTCTGTCAACTTTTATGCCCTATCTTATTCAATCTCTATGGATGTGAGGGGATATAAATATCTCTAATTTGCAGAGCGATTGGAGGGAAAGGTGACATGGAATTGGATTTACTTTTTCAAGCTGTCAATACTGTAGTTTCAAGACAAAACATCCAGTCTCATGGAGAAAGTCTGATTCATTGGTTTCTTTGAGATGAACTTAGCGACTGAAAGTGAATGTAACAAGTCTTTTTATGCAGCTCTGAACTCCTACCACTTGCCCTGACAGTGCTCAAGTGAGCTAATCTTGTAAGGAACCAGCAGTAGTGAACTTCTGGAATTAACACCTAAGTTTAAAATCAGGATGCCCTAGTGACTAAGGCTGCAGGGGCTGTGATGTGGCAGTACCGCCTGTGCCTGCCTGTTCATTCACACGTAGCTTCACAACTGTAAGGACGGAATCTTCTCTTCGCTTGGGAAATGCTTAGTGATAAGAGGCTTAGGGAGACTGCAAGAGACTACTTAATAGCAAATGAAGGCAGCCGACTTAGCTGAGGGTGCTGAGGTTTGTGCTCACAACTCCTGGCCTGAACTAGCTATTGTCCAGTTTCTGTTCCTTGTCAGTCAAATCCAAAGTAAGACCATTTGGACTTGCATATGGTCACACTTTCAAATGCAATATGCTGCCTGCATGGGGTTGGCTGAGATCTTATACGACCTTCCAGAGGTGAAAATTAGATAATATAAATTAATATTATTAAAACGCATTGCTAATATAGAGCAGGCTAGAAGTTTCATAGCTTCTTTTCCTCTTAGAGCAGAGGTCAAGCAACGCTTTTCTATAAAGGTTTGGATAGTAAATACCATAGTTTTTTGTGGGCTAAGAGGCAAAATCGAGGCTATTATGATGGTACAAGAGGACTTTAAGACTTAGTTGTCTAAAATCAGTTATGCTTCTAATTTTACATAGAGCAGAGCACAATCTGTCGTAGGTCTAATGAAGTAAGTAGAACTTGTTTTTTAAGAACTGTTTGAGGTTCAAAGTTAGTGTTCCCCAACAAAATTGATTGCAAAAATTGACTTGTCAACGCTGATTGATAGTGAAATTTTGATGTATCTCACTGGAAAATCTTCAGGCAGAAAGGTGCTGCCAAATAACATCTTGTTGGTAGACTTATGTTACAAGACTGTGCTTGATTCGCTTTAATTCTCACCAATAAAAGCACCAGCTGAACACCTGTCTTAGGAGTAGGGTTTGGGACGTGGTTGACAGGTAGGCAGGAAGGACAGGGATAGGGACAGACAGGGGCACACAAACCACTGAAGGACCCACATGGATTGACAGAGGCAATCTGCAGATACATGTCACTCGTTAGGCTATCATAAGGACAAGTAAGTGTTGGTGAAGATGTAGAAAAACTGGAACCCTCATACACTGCTGGTAAGAATATAAAAAGGTACAGCTGCTGCTGAACAGTTCATAGTTTCTCATTGTTTAAACAGAGTTACTCTATGGCCAGAAAGCATCTGTGTCTCTGACCACGAGGATGAGGTCTCTGTTTTACTCCTCTGAAGAGTAACAAAGCCAGAACTTCCCTGGGTCATAAAGCAATTATTGGGACTGCTGGGATGTAGAAGCCCAGGCTATGTGCGCTAGGACCTTCTGGTCTTTGACCTAGCCTCACAAGTGGGCCCTGAAGGATATTCGGGAAGTCTTAGCCACCACTACCTCCAATCTCCCAGGTTAGTCCAGTCTCTGACTGGGTTCAAAAGCCAATGTAATTCCATTTTCTCTTTGAGGTATGAAAGTGGGAGGCCAGGTGGGTGGGTAGTGGTGCTAGGCAGTGTAATAAAATCTTAGAGAAGGAAGCATACAATGAGGTTAAAAGGCAGATAGGGACAAGGTCAGCACGTAGTAGGTCTGGCAGATCCACCTTCCTTACTGACTGTTCAACCTTATCCTGCAGAAAATGGAAAACTTCTTTCCCAGACTAATTTTCTCACATCCTTATAGTTAAGACTCTAAATGCAATTAGATCCTGCCAACTAGATGCCCTTGAGGCTGTCTTCTCTTGGCAAGCCAGGATCTGGAGATATTCTTTGTTTGCAGAGGTGTTCTAGTATCTGGTGCTGGCCTTGCGAGTGTCAAGGAAGATAGGTAGCAATTTTCTAGATCCTCTCCTTCTAGGTCATGGTAAGGACATCAGCTCCCCTGGTGGGCTAGTTCTGTGGTGGTATTCTGGCAATCATTCTCAGGAGCTAGCCTAAAGTCTAATCTTCAAAGATATTGTAAACTTGTAATTCTATGTTTTATTTCTGCTTAAGATGGCTGAAAGCCTTCTTTCTTCAGCCTTGGCTCCCACCCCAATTTTAAGACCTTCTTAGGAACACCCAGCCATTGAAATATGTAGGTGTCAGTTACTTTTTCTTAAAGGTCACTCTGGTGGCAGAAGATGAAGCACTGTGGGAGCTGGTCAGGGTAAGTACAAGCTAGGAAGCCAGTGTTAGCTAGAAATGGTGATGACAATGGAGACAAGAGAAAAAATAATGGTTTGAAGACTTGAGTGGTAGAAACAACAGGACTTAGTGATCAGGTTAGGGAGAGAAGGAGGAGCAATTAAGGAGAAGCCCCAAATACCAGGCAATCAAAACTGAATATGTGAATGTGCTTATTTAATGAGTAGAGAACATTAGAGAACTAGTTGCAGTGTTCGTGGAAATGATTACTGATTCAGTCTTGGGCAGCTTGGTTTGCCTTGCCTGTAGATCTGAGTGTAAACATCAAACAAGTCATTGGGGAACTGAAATTGGACCTCCCAAAAGTAAAGACAGCACCACAAAGGCAGACTCGGAATTCATTGTCTAGAGAACGTAATTACCAAATACCTTCAGAAACTGCCCATGCGCCAAAATGGGGTGCCCTGAGGGGTCCCAACTCTTAATGGTTGGGCAGGTGTACAGGAAAAGGGGGATGAGAAGTAGGAGATCATAAAGACTGAAGAACAGAAACAGAGACTGTGATAACAAGGCAACCAGGAGAGTTTGAGAAAAGTCGAATGTGGAACGTTTAGTAAGTTGAGCAGAATGGGAGCATCTGCTGCATTTGTCAAAACGGGTAACTTGGTGTCCACAGGAGCTGTTAAAACAGTGGAAACAGGCTTGATTAGACTAAAGAAATGGAGAGGGGGTATAGACAACTTGAACTCTTTGTCAATGGAGGGGAAGAAATAAGGTATTTCTGGAGTCTCCAAGGTGAGAGAGACCTCATCTTGATAAGTAATGCAGAGGGTGATCCGGCAGAATTATCCTTAAGACTACTTTAAGGTATGAGATTCCAGAGAAAAGCAAAGGGTCCCTGACCCAGAAGGACAATTAGCCTTTCTATGAGAATACTGGCTCAACAAGAAGATGTTGATTACAAGTCAGCTTGTTGGCTTGTGACAAAGTTCCTACTGCCACGCAAATGGGAGAACAAACAGTTGTCTGAGAATGAAGGGACGTAAATGTGTCATGTTCTCGCCCACCTGCCTTTCCCTCTGTCGGCCACAAATGTGAGATGGGTGCCAGGGATGGGAGAAGATGATCAAAATGTCTTAGCCTCTAATACTGCTCGATCCAGGAGGCTCTTTGCTCCAGACTTCCTGGAGCCTTGGGCATATGCTTTAGATTCCTACAAGTTTCATCAGGTGGTCCTCTGCTTGTTTATGATGGAGAGGGGGAGGCAGAATCTTATTGCTGGAGATGGACAGAGCAATAGGGTGCTTAGTTGAGATACCCTGATGTGGGCCCAGCCACTTTGACCTTACCTTGGCCTAAGGGATGTTATGAATCTTCTGCTGAAGGTCAGGGATGGGCTGTGACATTCTGGATGCTGTTCTGGGAAGTCCCGTCCAACCAATAAGGGGCCTCACAAAAGGACTTGGGAGGATGTCTAATTGGCTCCTATGTCCTTGTGTCCTATAAAGAGAAGGATGAATAGTCCTATTTCCAAAAATACCCCTTCAACTTTCTATAAATATTCTAGTATCTGTTTCTCAGTCAGGGACTTAGTCGGGGGAACCTAACGATACCACTCACACCTAAACAAAACTAAGTGATCAGCACTGATTATACTAGATTCACATGTTGTCAGTTATTATCGTTCTCTTAGATTTTATGGGAACTAGGATCCCAAGAAGGTCTACATACTACAATGGGTGGAGTCTTATGTCTCAATGTACAGATTTCTCCATCTTTCCTTGTAATTCTTTGAAGTAGGGTCACTTGTCCTGTAGAATCATCCACATTTGGGACTTTGCTAACTGCATCTCTGGCGTATTTTAATACATTTCCCTCTCTCCTGTGTTTCCTGTGAGTCTGTGGTTGGCTCTAAAAGATTCAAGTCTACTTTTTGGCAAGACTGCCTCTTAGGTAGCTGTGTACCGTCAAGAGGAATGTACCCTCTGCCGTTGCTTGAGGTTAACGGCCACTGGCTGTCACCTAGTGCTGCTTATTAGGGATTGCAATGTGGCAGCATTCTGTCAGTCTTTATCTCTATAGAGCTATCCCCCCTCCCTTTTTAAAGGCAGAATAAATGCATGATTCTTTCCCTTTATCTACCGGTTCCCACATCTTAACCAAAAATGACTTGGTTTCATTCAGTAACATACTGTCGTACGTAATGGTAGAGGCAGATGGAAACATCCTCACAGGGGTCAGATGAGCACGTAGCACAGTCTCTTGGAGACGACTGTCCTGCAGCAGTTATAGCGCGTGGCGTTGTGGGTGCAGTGGGCTCGAAGAACGCTGAGCGCTGATCCAGAAGTCTGCAGAGCAGGTAAGGCAGTGTTGGTCCGTGTAGGCCAAAGCTGCCTCGGAGTATAATTGTAATCCTTTGGTAAAAGAACAGGTGGGAGATGGAAACCTGCCCAAAAGAATGCTATCAGGTTAAAACATAAGCAACTTCTTTTAATAGGAACTTGTGAAATGCCAGTGTTCAGACTATCATGCTCAGGAAAAGCGAAGACACAGTTCTGAGGCACCAGGGACTTGTTGGGCCTGAAGTCACTTAATTTCATGCTTATACTGAGCAGATCAGATAAGCAGTTTGTTTAAAAGGATCCTGCGGATCCTACAAGTAAAACTCAAGTTTCTTCCAAGTATCCTAGAGTCAACGTCGTCTCTTAATCCTATTTAACATAGAGCAGGTTGTTTTTAGTGTGGTGTGTCAAAGCCACCTGGCTTGGGGAAGACGTCAGATCTGGTTATCTTAAACACACACAGGGTATACGCTTGTGGTAGAGATGGCCAGCGCTTCCAGCATGCGAGTTTCCTCCTAGGCACCCAGTTTAACTAGCGTCTCACTTCCCTTACATCTACATGTGATCATGTGCCAAGTTCTAGCCGGTAGATGTGACCAGAAATATGTACTGCTTGTAAGTCTAGCCCATAAATTTCCCATGATCTATCTTCCCCTAACCATCAGCTTAATGGAGAAGACTGAGGAGGGTCAAGCCACAATATGGAAGGAGCCCCAGTCCCTGAACAGGTGCAAGGAAAGTCTGACCAGGAGCACCCACATTAAATAAAGTGAATGAGAAACTCCTCAGCCACTGAGGCTGAAGTCTGTTAAAATTGCTGGTGTACTAACACTACCTACTGTTAAACATGAAATGCTGTTTATTTTCCTCTGAGTTTTTCTTCTTTCTAAGCTGACCACCTCAATATTAAATGTCAGCCACTAAAAGTGGGTTAGATGTCTTAAAGCCTTAAACTCACTAAGTGAAACCCCCTCCCCCTTTTAAAGGGCAAATTTGAGATCCAGTCTGTGCAGAAGCGTCTGAGTGGGTATAGGACTCTTGTGGGAAGGGGCTAGGTAGGGAAGCGATGTGGCGGTTGTTAGCTGCTCTGCTCCATCTAAGGCAGGAAAGTCAGACGGTGATGGTCTAACTCACACCCATCAGCCATCTCAAAGTCCCAGTGCACCTGGGTGCAAAGCCGTCATGCAACCATGGGTAAGACGTAAAGAGCCCTGTGGCTTCCCGAAATTAGCTCTCTTGGGAAGTAACAGTAACTTGAACTGTTTATGAATACTGTGACAGTAGACACTTAGTCTAACAAAGCTGACACCTACATGACTACCCCCAGAGTCAAAACACAGAACTGTCAGCACCCTGAACTTCTAGATCCTGACTCCATCTGTTAGTGGTAACACAGCCTGGCTCTAGGGAAACTATTTCCTTTTCTTTAAAACACCAGAGTATGCACTGAACTAGAGTTTACTTTTACTTTGGAAATGGCTTCTGTGAACATCCCTGTACATATGGATAACATACACGCAGGAATGTGCACAAATCAAGTATACAGCTGGATGAACTTCCAAAATAAATGTCTATGGAACTGGCATTCAGAGTAAAAAATCACTCCAGCTTCCCGAGAAGCCCCTAAGGCCCCTTCCTGACGGGTAGTCACTGCCCCCCGGTTCTAGTATCCCGATTCTATGGGTGTAGACTAGTCTTGCGCCCCCCTTTTTTTTCTCATGGTATCTTATGCCCTTGTATTTTAGAGCACTATTCTTCTCATTTCATAGAACCGCTATTTTTTGAGCTCTCGTGTGCTAGATGTTAACTAACTAGCATCTGAATGCATATTATGTGCTAGTGAATACTAACCAATTCACACCTCTAACTGCTTATTCTCAACCCCTTTAAGGTAGACCCTATTTCACACACAAAAAAACTGAGGCAGAGGTGTCTCAAACATGTTTTAAAGATTAACTGAATTAACACACCCCAGGGATACTGAACATATGCATATTTATCATTTCTACAGTTGAAGAAACTGAAGCACAAAGGTCACTTACCCGAGGTCAGTCCCTTCTTTCATTGTCATTGTGGTTCCAATGGCCTGCCATTCCTGTGACAATAGCCGAGCTGCTACCTAGAACATGGATCTGAAACTTTAGTTATCTTCCACAGAGCTGCGCTATTTTTACATATTCTGCGGGAGAAAGTTCCTAGTCATGGAATGACTGAGAACCTGCAATGTTCTCAAATACAAGGAAACCAGGTGTCTTCCCGGCTACTCAGGTCTAAACTGAAGGAGGGGATACAAAACTAAAGAATCTTGCTCACTGGCTTAGTCTTTCTCTGGATGGAGAATTTACGTGTAATCAAAATGATGCTATTTATCCAAACTAGGATAATTAGGGTATCTTCATGCATTACTTACACAGTTCTTGCGAGGTGACTTGACTTTTTAAGCACTGAAAACCATACTGCTCTGTTCTGGTTTGCTTTGGAGAAGGGTCTCCTGTCTGGACCCTGGAGCCAATTTTGCAGAACCCTTGAGCTGTTTGGGAAACTGGAAGATGCTGGTTTGGATATGAAGTAAGGATGGTGACTATCAGGTGTGTACATGTTTGTCCCCCTCCTAACTTTTTCTTAAAATCCGACAGTTTGGTGATGCATACTATGTGCCAGTGGAGAAGGCACAGCTCCTGGAGCAGAACGTACTCTGAGCAGGAAAACTAAACAAAGAAGGAAGCTCTTGCTTTCTTCCTTCAGTTCCTCAATGATGCTCAGCTGGAGATCTTCCCGTTTAAGAGCCACTATTGCCTTGACTTCAGAGGAGCAGGTGAAATGCAGGCTGTGCAACAGTTTGCACTGAAATGAACGGCTAAGTGTAGTTCAAAAACATCTTCCTGTTTGGTGTGTCCTATGTATCAGCCCAAAGTGGTGGTCACCACTGGGGAACTCAAAGTCAGTTGCCCAGGGAAGTGCTATCCACCCAGGGCAGACAGGTGGAGGGCGGGGGCGAAGGTGCGAGCCCAGAGGCCCTGGGCCCTGGGGTTCCTTAGGGTTTGTTCTAGGGTGTGGACCAAGAAAGTGTCCTGCTCTCTTGTGTGTCCTGTGTTTGTTGGAAGTTTTTCATCAAGTTTGTATATCCTGAATGTGACAGGAACATCCTGTCTTCCATGTAAAGTTGTGGCAGGCTACAAGCAGGTAATGGATGTTTCTTTTCCCGTGCCTGCTTGGGTTTGTCAAGCAAGAAACCACAGGTGACCACTAACTTTGTGTCTTCAGGGTATAGGGTCACGAGATAAAATGCAGGATATTCGTGCGGGATATGCTCAAACTAAAACATTATCTGCTGATTATCTGAAACCTAAACTTCGGCCTCTGCTACCGCTACGTCTGGCAGCCCTAGTGGGGAGACTTTCCCCGTGTTACTGCTTGCCACCTGACACTTGGGCTTCTGTATGGCACCCGGGAGATTAAAAAAGGTGGCTACCTTGGTCTCCTACACTCCCTACAGTTCTGCCCATGAAGACAGAGTGACGTTTTTAGGCTGAAGTAGGTACCATAACTGCATTGGACCCCTTAATGGGCATAGCTCCCTCAGCTTGCTTCTTGAACTCTCTAGAAAGTACAAAAGTCCTTTTCTTCTGTATCTAGGTCTTGGTAGGAACACTCTAACTAGGGAAACCATGTTGGTAGAGTTGCTTAGATTTCTAACTTCACGCCAGGAATGTTCCGTTTGAGCTGCTAGCACAAGCCTGAGGAATCCCTGATGGACGAGACTGGAGGCTAGGGACGTGCTGGTATTTTCTGGTCTTGGCAGAATTCGAATTCGCAGTCCTCCACTGAGGACTGCAGAGCGCTCCGTGGGCTGTCTGCCCTGCCCCGGGCTGCGCTACTTGGTGAGGCTGATGTAGTCAGCCGGCTCTAAGCCTGCTGTGACATCTGGCCAACCTGTCCTGATTCCTCTGCAGTTCTGTTCCTCTTGCCTGAGCTCCTCATGCTCAGAAGATCAACTGATGCAAAGAAATGTAGCTCGTTTCAATCTTGCCTCTGTCCTTGAATTTCATAAAAACCTCATAGTACTCAACTTCTTTCCAGTACTTGAGGCTTTGCCTATGGTACGAATAGCAGTAATAGCTCCTGTCTACTCCCGTAGACTGTCCCACTCTGAACAGCCGACAATTTGCATAGCCAATCTGCTGGTGATGGACTCTTGGGTTTCCTATTTTGGGCTGACTGAAAAAAAGGGGGGCTGGGAACTGGCTGAGGCTGGCTACATGGACTGTGGCACATTACTGCCTGGGAGAGGCCTGCGGGGGGGAACAAAGGGCTTTCCTGGCAGGCTAGGGAAGAGCAGGTGTGAGGCACGTCCCCCAGATCATCACAGCTGGCTGAGTGGTCAGTGTTCAGAGGTGATCTGTGTGGACTGTTAGGTCTCTGCTTGCAGCATAGACACTGGAACCATTTTCTAATGGCCAGGCAGGTGGCTTCCTATCCCCTGGATGTCCCAGCTCCTTCAGAGCTGTCCTCTTCCCATGGTCAGGTACAGGCTGCCTCAGGGGGCCCTGGCTGCTCACCCGCAACTCCTTCCTGGCTGTGGATCCTTGTCTGCTGGACTCTTTTGTTCCTTTGTTTCTGTTCCCTTCCTTTTCCAGTGAAACTGCTTGTCATCCTTGGCTCCAGTGTGACTGGCGTGGCAGCCATCTCCCACGGCACCAGGTTGGCCTGGCGGCGGGTGAGTGGCCCGAGCACAGGTCAGGTCTCCAGTGAAGATTCGTACTGTGTTGGGATGGATCAAGCTCTACTCCTGGCCACCTGTCTCCACTGATGTCAGTGTCTTCATGCTGTGGATGAGCTGGACCCTTGGTATCCGGGGTCTGGTGGTAAAATGAGTTGGTGCCTATTTTCTCCATATGGACTGGCATTCCTGCGGTGGATCCCAACTTGGAGAGGTTCCTTGGCTGTGTGAGACAACACCAGTCCCCTTCTCTTGGCATCTCTCTTGCCTGGACCTTGGTCTATCCTAATAATTCTCAGTTGCATCTGGCTAAAAAGGCAATGTCCTTCAGGCTGCCCTCTCAACAGAGACTCCAGAGGGAGCTTTCCCACCTGCTGGCCTCTAGTCACTCTTGGGTAGCCGTGGTTCTCCGTGGGATCTGTCCTGTTCACTTTCTCTCTGCAGGATCCATGTCACAAGCACCCCTGAGCAGGTCAATAGAATGTTCTGGTTCCCTGGCTGGGACTATGCTCAGACTCCCCTGGGTACAAGACGTGGCCATGCCATATTTTTCACTGCATGTGGCAGTGTCTGCTCCACAGGGCTCACGTGGCCTATAGTATCCCCCTTGCCTCAGGGTCACTTGTTTTGCCCCATTCTCCTCACAAGTTGTCTCTTGGCCTTCCCTCTGGCCCAGCACCCCATTGCAGGAATGGGCCTCGGGTACCCAGGCTGCCTGCCTCCCTTTAGCTGGGAGCCCGGCCTGCGAGGAGGGTGGCTTTCAGCCTGTGTTGCAGTGTTCTGCCTCCTGAGGCCCTTTTCTCTCTGCCCCTTGGGTCACCTTTATTGGTCTTTTCTCATTTTCCTGGTCGAAATTCTGGGGCTGTCAACTTGGTTTGGGATCATTCCGTCTCAGGCTCAGCCTCTGTCCCAACCTTCCAGGATCCATGAGCTGCCTTCCGAGTCTCCTTCTCTCTCTGCTCCCTCGGTCCACCTGCTGCCTTCCTAGGTCAGCTCTGAGTATCCTGGAGCTGCCTTCCCTTCCTCTAGCCACAGGGTCTCTGTTGTCAGGGTATAGCTTCAGAGTCTTGCTTCTCAGCATCTTTCCTGTTCTGGGGCTCTATCCCTCCCTACAGCTGGTTGCTGGCTACTATTCCTTGTTACAGTCATGGCATATTATTATTCTGACATGTTATTCTGGATATTTTATCCAGAATAAAATATCTTCCATCTGTGTCCCTGACCTACAGCTTTCTCCCTGTGCCATCAGTTCTGGACCACATTCTTGGTCTCAAAGTCTAAACCTGGCCTTAATGGAAGGACTAGAATGTCAAGGACTCACTCCCCCCAACCAAGGTAGTACAGTCACAGGCCCATGTGAATGACACCAGTTAGAAATCCTGGCTGGTGACTTGTTGCTCTGACTGTTGAGCAAGCATTACCTGGTGCCGGAGGTGTGGGATGGGTAGACTGTGGTTCTTTGCTGTCGGAGTGACAACATTTGGTTGGAGTTGGCACCTGGGAGTGATGGGGGAGGTGGGTGGGATAAGATTAGATCTTTCTCTTGAGATCTACATGTATTCCGAATTGAGGGGATACAGGGACCCATCAGCTCCTAAACAATGCCCTGCCTCAGCCAGGCAAGATACAAACCATATCTTGATGTGGCCCAAGGTTGTGCTGGCAGTGTCTTGGGATACGATGTCTGAGGACTGTCACAGGTCCGAGATGCCTCTTCTTGGGTATACACTTCTACCTTTTGGGTGACCTTCAGCTCTATCATTTTCAGAGGTGCGGGAAGGAAGAAACTCCTGGTTTGGGGGCTATATAGGAAATATGATTGACTTATCATAGGGCGGTATCATTTTCTATCCAGAGGAACTTGAATTTGAGGCTAGACTCTCCTGGGCCTGGGGAGAGGTGAAGGGCCTTGTATCCTCTGGCATGGAATTATCTCATAATGATTCCATGCTGCCTTGTGTCCTAACGTGTAGAGAAGGAATCTGTTCTTCCATGAGAGAACATAGTAGGTCTTCTCATAGTGCAGAGCTTTCTTGTGGCATTTTGAGACTGAAGACTTAATACCTTTCACAAGTTTGTATGTTATCTGAAATTAAAGTTCTTCCTATTAAATGTCACCTTTCACATGAGAACATGAAAAATACTGGGTTCTATTAAGTTCAGAAATCTTAGAAAAGCCTGTACAGTAGAAGAAAATAACACACTGTTGCTGTATATGCTTTCAGACTTAGTCCTAGGCCTGCCCAAGTACGTGTCTGATCTTAAATTGGATCTGATCACTGTTAGATGGTTGTCTATTGGCCGCATGAATTTCAAGGTTCCAGTTGCTCCTTCTCCCAGTTACGTTGGTCTTGGTGGTGTTGGTGGGATTAGTGGTGTTACCTGTGGTGTCATCTTTGATCACTATCTCTGGCTAGATGGATGGCCTGGGAGCTAGCTGGCTGTGGGCCTCCCTCCTGCTGAGCAATGAAGGGATTTGGTTCTTCGAGAGTGTCTGGCTGAGCCTGGCTCTTTGCAAGGCCCAGTGCAGGAAGCTTTGAGAGGAGCATGTAGCTTGAGCCTGTGATCCATGCTGGGGGCCTCCTTCCTGGGTGCCTACAGCCCTTAGGATGCAGGCATATGCCGTGCTGGGCTCTTGCTGTAGCTCGTGGCTGGATTTGTTGCCATGCGGCACTTGTTCTCAGCTAAGTTTTCTGGGAGCTGGTGGGACCACTTCTCTCACTCTTTTCTCTCATCAGGAAGCACCATTCTACCTAGCAGCTGCAGAAGACAGATTCTGATAGTCTTACTGATCACATTCTGGTTCCTTGTCCTGATTCTGTTTGAAGCTTATCTTCAGAGGCCTTTCTTGCTCTAGACCTGTTATCCCTCCCTTCTACCTGGGATAAGTATTTCTGTCACCTACAGAGCAGCATTATGGTGCGGCAACTGCCCAAAGTCAAGGCAGCTGTAGCCTCCTTGCTATGCTTGGGCTCTAGTCCTCCAGTGAGGTCTTATTTCTGATCTCACAGTTCTCGACCTTTTGGACGTGAGGTTCTGATAGAGTCAGCTCTATTCCACCATTCATTAGAATGAGCAAGGACACCTGAGTTTGGCCATCATTAACCATGAGGCATGATGTCCAACTCTCTTTACACAACCAGGATGTGGCCAGGGCCTTGGCTAGGAATGGGGTCTGCACTACTTGGGAGACTGAAAGCCCACTGTGAAGGTCCTTGATGGCCTCCAGTCCCATACCATAGCCTGGTGGTCCCCTGTAATAGGATGGATTCTCTTTTAGACTCTTATTCTTTCTCTTCTGATGGTTGTCCATGGCTAAATGAGCAGCCTCGGAAGCTGCCAAGGGCCTCTCTCACCCTGGAAGATTGGAGGACTACTGGGACCTCGCAGCTGGAGAGTCTCCGTGAAGCCAGCTGTTGTCTTGGATGCTCCAGGCAGTGAAGGTCTGAGGTCCACGCTGGGGCTCTGTGCTCTCTGGCACCGGTGCTCCATGGTGTGAAGGCATGAGTCATGCTAGGACCTCTTCTCTGGCCCATCCCTGGAGCTAAGACTATACGAGGAGCTTGATTAAATCTAAGACCTGACAGACTTTATTATGTTTTTTTCCAGGGGCTTCACCTCTCAGAACCACCTGCCACTAGTGTGAGCAGTCCTGGGCGCCTGTGGCTCTTGCCCTGGTCTATGCTGTCTATGTGTAGAGGCTCCTTCCCTGGTCTCAGACCTGTTCTCTTTCTCCCTGGACTTCCGTCTCAAGTCTTTAGAGAAAAGAGTGTGGCAGTTGCAGCCAGTGGCATCAGCAGAGTTGGAACTGAAGGTCTGTTCCTGACTTGGCTGAGCACAGGGCTTGTCCACTCCTCCACGGAAGTCTCTCCCAGGTCCTCATAAGGCTGTTTCTTTGACCTTTAAATGTGGAATTTTTCTTAGGACCTAGGCCCCATGTAAGCATGTCGTGATACTTATAGAATGGGCTCTTGGCAGCTGTGGTCTGTCAGAAAAAACTCAGGTTCAGGGCCTGGCTTCTCCACTAGTCTATACCCAGGAGTCTGGCCGGTGCCCTGGCTGAGAGGAATGGGTATAAGAGAGCTCTTACTCACTGCCATGGTCTTCCTCCTGGCCGAGCGTGACAGGACTGTCTCTTCCTTTTGGGTCATTTCCTTCCTGCATGTGTTCCTTTTCCAGGGCTGCCCGAACAAAGTACCACAAACTGAGTGGCTCAAGTAACAAGTTTATTGTCGCAGCGCTAGAGGCTGGAAGTTTGAGGTCAAGGCTTCGGCAGGGTTGGCACCTTCCGAGGGCTAAGAGAGACTCTGTTCCACGCCTCCCCTAGCTGCAGGTGGTTCGTGGTAATCTGCTGTTCTGAGCTGCACCGTCTCATCTCTGCCTTCATCTTCACAGGGTGTTTTCCCTGTTGGTATTCAAATTTCTCCTTTTTATAAGGACATCAGTCTTAGAGGATTAGGGCCTACCCCAACGACCTCATCTTAACTTGATTACCCCTGTAAAGACCCCCGTCTCCAAATATCGTCACCTTCTGAGGTATAGGGAGGTAGGACTCGAAAAGGAGTTTTGGAGGAACACCATTCAACCCCTAACACCGCAGTAGCAGGTCCTGGGGCCTTAGGTTGAGGGCTCTGTCTAACTGGAACCTAGAGTTGAGCTCCCAGGAACAGCAGCAAGTCCTCAGCTTCCCCTTGTGTTGGGCACATTGCACTGAAGCAGTGGCCCGGGGCAGTTGACCAGTCTCAGTTTAACTCTGGACAGTAGGAGTTAGTTATCCTGTAAATTGTTCAGCTTTGCTTTCCTGGATGAGGTGGCACATAATCCTACAAGATGGCATGGAATATGTCCAAAGGCATCCTTGGCAGAGCCTGGTGGCCTGGGCAGGGCTCAGGTATTCTTGGGGGAGGTGGCTCAGACCTCTCAGGCTGTGCTGTTGGGAGTCTGAGCTTGAATTTGGAAGATGCCAAGAGGACCGCTAAGCTGTGGAGGTGGCCCTCTGCCTGGACTCCCAGAGGCTTTCAGGACTGCTCAAAGGGCGGCTGGAACTGAACCATTTTCCTGCAGCTCTCCTTTCTCACACTGAGACGGGCTGCAGGATGCGCTAGGAGACAGAGGTGGAATGGAATTTGGAGGAATGAGGTTGCTTCAATTTGGAAAGAGAAATTCAAGGATCCTTCTCTAGGAAAGTCGTTCCCAGGAGAACCGATTAGAGGGCTGGCAGGAGAGTCGCTGGACCTGGTCCTTGGACAGGACTCAAACTGAGGAAACCAAGAGCTGTATTTATTTCAAATGAGCCAGTTCTAGTGACCAAGGGTGACATCTAGGGATCCTACCTAGCCTGCTTCATGGCCGAGAAAGAACTCTAGGCTGTCTCACTGACACAGGACCCCTCCCCTACCTGGGGTACCTTAGCAACCAGATCACTAAAACCGAGCTTAATTCTAGACACCTTCCCTCCGCTTAGGGACTGGCTCTGTCAGTTAGCCTGGTCACAGACAGCTCTTAGACGAGGTGGCATGTGGAAGGATGTCTGTCTGGTTTTGGTATTAGCGTCATGCTGGCCTCACAGGATGTGTTCCCTCTGCTTCTATCCTCTGAAAGACTGTGGAGAATTGATATGGTTTGCTTAAATGTTTGCTATCTGTAGTGATGACTCCTCTTTCGTGCAATATTAATTTTTCTTCTCTCTTAGCCTGCCTAGAAGCTTATTGATTTTTTAATTAATTTTTTAAAGAACTAGCTTTTTGTTTCATTGGATTCTCCCTACCCCATCCCAATTTCCTGTTTTCAATTTCATTGACTTGTACTCTAATTTTTATTTCTCTTCTTTTTGTTTACTTTGGATTTAATTTGCTCATTCCTGTTTCCTAAGGTGGGAACTTAGATGATTTTAGATCTATCTTCTCTAATGTGCTCAATGCCATAAACTTCCCTCTAAGTACTGCTTTCTATCTCACACATCTTAAGTTTTCACTCTCATTTCATTCAAAATGTTCCTTCTCTTTTACTTGTGTTGTTTAGATCCAAGTATTTTGGGATCTTCCCGCTATGTGCCTGTTACTGACTTCTAGCTTAACTCCGTTGTGGCCTAAGAGCAGACAGTCTCTGACTTCCATTCTTCTAAGCTTAAGATGCATCTTATGGCCAACAATGTAGTCTATCTTGGTAAATGTTCCACGGGAACTTGAGAAAAATATGTTCTGTTGTTGGAGGAAGCTGTCTATAGATGTCCTTTTCTATCCAGTTGATTGGTGTTGAGTTCAACTATGCCCTCACTGCCTCTCTGCCTGCGGATTTGTCCATTTCTGAGAGAGAGGCCTTGAAGTCTCTAACTACAATGGTGGATTCATCTATTTCTCCTTGCGGTTCTATCAGCTTTTGGCCTCATGTAGTGTGACACTCTGGCATGTACTTGTTAAGAATTGCTATATTGTCTTGGAGAATTTGACCCCTTCAGCATTATGTAATGCCCTTCTTTATCCCTCATAACTGTCCTTACTTCGAAGTCAGCTCTCTCTCAAATGAATATAGCTACTTGTGCTTTCTTCTGACTAGTGTTAGCATGGTATATCTTTCTCCATGCACTTTTGTATGTGTGTGAGGAAGATTAGCCCTGAGCTAACGTCTGTGCCAATCTTCCTCTATTTTGTATGTGGGATGACACCACAGTATGGCTTGATGAGCGGTGTGTAGGTCTGTGCCCAGAATCCAAATCCGAGAACCCAGGACCACTGAAGCAGAGCATGCGAACCTAACCACTAAGACACTGGGCTGGCCCCTCTCCACATACTTTTAATCTATGTCTTAAGGTGGGTTTCTTGTAGACAACATATAGTTGGGTCATGTGTTTTGATCCACTGTGAAAATCTGTCTCTTAACTGATGCATTTAGAACATTGACATTGAATGCAATTCTTGATATGATTAAATTAATATTGACCCCATTTGTTACTGGTTGTCGCCCTGTTCCTCATTCCTGTTTGTCCTCCATTCATCTTCTGCTTTTTGTGGCTTTAACTGAGCATTTTGATTCTATTTTCTCTCTTTTCTTAGCATATCAGTTATACTTCTACTCTTTTTAGTGGTTGCCCCAGAATTTGCATTCTATGTGTACCACTAATCTAAGTCCACTTTCAAATAACAAGGTTGTACTTCCTGGACAGTATGAGTACCTTATAACGGAATAACCCTAATCCTTCCTCCCCCTTGTCGCATTGCTGTCATTTTACTTACATATAAGCATACATAGGGGAACATAATTGAATACATTGTTACTATTTTGAACAAACTGTCATGTTAGAGCAACTAAGCATTTTTATCTTCACTTCTTTCTTCGATGTTCTTCCTTTATGTGGGTCTGAGTTTCTGACCTATCTTTTTTTCCTTGAAAGAACTTCTAACAATTCTTGCAAGGTAGGTCTACTGGCAGCAATTCAAGAGTCTTTCTCCACTTCTGAAGGATAGCTTTACTGTGTACAGAATTCTAGGTTGACTTTTTTTCTCTCAACACTTCAAGTATTTCACTCTGCTCTCTTCTTGCTCACATGGTTCCAGAGAAGTAGGATGTAATCCCTATCCTGTGCCTCTATAAGTAAGACGCGTTTTCCTCTGCTTCTTCCAGGAATTTTTCTTTCTTTTTTTTTCCTGTAACTTAAAATGATATGGTGTGTTTGGCAGTTCCTCCACTTGGTGTCCTCTGAGCTTCTTAGACCTGTGGCTTGGTGTCTGACATCAATCTGGGGACACTTCCAGTCATTATTGTTTCGAATATTTCTTTTCCTTCTGATATTCCCATTATGTGCGTGTTACACCTTGACCCCGGTCCTCACATCGTCTGTTCTGTTTTCAGTCTGTTTCCTTTGCCATTTGGTTCGCACGATTCTATAGAACTATCCTCTCAGATTCTCTCCTCAGCCATGCGCAGTCTACCGATGAGCACATCAAAAGCGTTATTCAGTTGTTAGTGTGTGTTTTTATCTGTAGCATTTTTCTTTTTTGGTTCTTAGGATTTCCCTCCAGGATTACATTGCCAATCTGTTTTTACGTGCTACCTACTTTATCCATTAGAGCCCTTAGCATATTAATCATAGTTAAATTCCCAGTCTGATAATGCCAACATTCCTGCTGTGTCTGGTTCTGATGTCTGCTTTGTCTTTAAAAATTTTGTTTTGCCTTCTAGTATGCCTTGTAACTTTGTCTTGATAGCCAGACCTGAGGCACTGGGTGGAAGCAGCTGCTGTAAGGGGCCTTTAGCAGTGTGCTGGTGAGAAGGCGGGTTGGGTGGGGGGCAGCGTTCTACAGTCCTGTCACTAAACCTCAGTCCAGAGGCACAGGCTCACTGCCAGACTCAACTTCACAAGTGTTGCTCAGTTTACTTTTTTCTCTCCCCTTGTGTGGAACAGGATGGCTAGAGTGGGCTGGAGTTGGGTGTTTCCCTTGCCTGGGTCAGTTAGGCTCTGATAACACCCCAGCAGTTAGGGCCTAGTTAACTAGTTTCCTCTGGGGGCAGGCCTTGTTCAGATAGAGTGCTGTGGATTCCATAGTTCAGATTGGTTCCCTTCCCCTTCTGCTGGAGCCAGAAGGAGTTTTTCTGATACTCACTATGGGAACCTGGTCAAGCTCCGGGAGCTAAGTCTCACAGCATTGTGGGGCCCCCATGACTGTGGCCCTTGGAGTTTTTAACTCTCAGAGTTGTCTGGACTGAGCCTCCATGGCTCACAAATTGCAGTTCAGGTGTGCCTGCCCTGGCACTGGTCCCCATGGCCCTGAGCCTCGGCTTTGGGGAGCTGTGACTGCCCTTATCCACTTGTGTCCCCAGTCTTGGGGTAGCATTTTGTCCTGTGTCCTCTCCCCTCTCATAGTCTAAGAAAAGCCTTTTTTTGGTCTGTTCAACTCTTAACTTGTTAGGACAGAATGACAACTTCTAAGCTCCTCATATGTGGAAGCAGAAACTGGAAGTCAGGTACACTTTTTTAACCAAGCTATGGGGAATCATTTTTGGGGGTCTGTTTCTCCTCCCCCATCACCTACATACAGAAGGCCTGGTTTCAGAAGATATGTATTATAGTCTAAAGTTTTCAGAGCTGCCTTTCTGGCACCTTCCCTGTTGCTAAGAACAGACATGGGATTATGATAGGGCGGTGGGAGGCTGGGCATGTGGCTCATGGTGGCCAGCTGTACGTACCACTCTGGAAAGCATCACAGGGCCTAAAACGTGTCCCTTTCCTTGGGTCACTTCTCTCCCTGTCCGTCTGTATGAGGGCTTCCTGTAGCCTTGCCTTACATAACATGATGACAACTACATCTCCAAGAAGCTTTATTTTGAGGTATAATTGACAAAACTGCATGTTTAACTATACAACACGACTTGATATACACTGAAATAATGACGACAGTCAACTTGCCACATCATCCCCTCACGTGGCTGCCTTTTTTGGTGAGAACATGATACTGCATCACACACTGGAAGGTCGCTGAGACACAGATGCTCGGCTCTGGTTCTCTCACGGCAGCCCCCACCACTCCTCTCCCGGCTCGGAGGCCCATCCCACCAGGCTCTCCTCCTTGGCCTGCAGCACCTTCGGGCAGCACACACTTGCTGCGTCTCCACTTTGTATGTTTAAGGGGCCCCAGAGACGCTGCGAGTTCTTGGTGTTTCCTTCACTCGGGCCGGCCCATCCCGGGGCCTGCGGTCTGTTGCCTTCAAAGCACATGAGCCTGTCTCTGCAGAGCTCTGCCCGGGTCAGTCTGGTTGTGGCCCTTGGTTAGGTTGGCTTGTTCTCCGGGCTCTTTCCTTGTCCTGGCTGTGGGATCTGTGCCCTTGAGACCTTGTGTTTTATGAGTTCCTCTGTTTGTTCTGAGCTGTGTTATCACAGTTACTCTTCATTTTCTCTTGCTGTGTGGTAGTCGCCCCTTATCTGTGGTCTCAGTTTCCACGGTGTGTTACTGCTTGGTGGAAAATACTTGGTGGAAAATTCCAGAATTGAGTTTTGCATGCTGTTTTGAGTAGTATGATATCTCGCCCACGCCACCATGTCCTGCCCAGGACAAGAATCGTCCCTCTGTCCAGCATAGCCCTGCTGTATATACTGCTGACTCGTTAGTCACTGAGTAGCCATCTAGGTTATCAGATCGACTGGCCAGGTCTCGCAGTGCTTGGTTTCAAGCAACCCTTATTTTACTTAGTAATGGTCCCAAAGCACAAGAGTAGTGATGCTGGCAATTCAGATACACCAACGAGGAGCCATAAAGTGCTTCCTTTAAATGAAAAGGTGAAAGTTCTTAATAAGGAAAGAAAAATAATCATATACTGAGGTTGCTAAGATAGATGGCAACTTTTACTAGGGTATATTGTTAATCTCTTACTATACTTATAAATTTATCATAAATTTGTATGTACAGGGGAAAAAAACCAGTGTATAGGGTTTGGTACTATCCGTGGTTTCAGGCATCCACTGGGGGTCTTGGAGGGTATCCCCATGATAAGGGGGGACTGCTGTAACTGTGGCCTTCTCCCAGACCTCGACGTATCAGTATCAGATTCACGACCGCTGAGGACTACCACCACTCCTCCGTGTGACCTGAAAGGGACTAAAGTGATGGGAACCTGACGGACAGGTGAGCTCAGGAGTATAGCTTCTTGCTGTCTTTCCCTCTGACCCCCGGCATCTGTCTGAGGTCTGTGGAATGAGAGCAGCTCTATAGTGGAGCTGGGGAGTTGCAGCTGCTGCTCTAACCGGTCAGGGATGGCTCAGCAGCAGGGCATGCTATAGGGGGAGTGAAGAACATTTCTGCTCTTGAGGCCCTGAGTGTATTGGCTGGATGGAGGGGGTGCCAGAAATCCTGCTAGCCCTGCAGGGCATCTCAATGTGGGGTAAACACATGAGTCATTGGCTGGGCTGGTACGGACTCTGGCAGGGCATCCTTGGGACTCTCATAGGCCTGAGATCCTGGTATCTCTGGGACACTTAGCTTTCAGATGACTGTCTCTCAGCATCTTCAGAAAGGCAGAAATAGGGAAACTCCTGGATGAGGGCTCTCTAAGAAAGATATCATATGTATCTAGTTACAGGCATCTTCTGCCTTGGAGAAAGCTGACTTTCAGGCTAGAGACTTGTGGCTGGAAGATGGGTTAGTTTTCTGGACCAAGATAGACTGGACAGTCCTGGGGACATAGGAGTCACTTGGATCCCTGTGTCACCTACAGCTGGGACCTGCCTGGGTCTGACTACTCTATGTGCCTGATGTCTTCCTCTTCCGTCTCTTCTCCCTGGGGTGTATGCCCAAAGGTACAATACAACCAGGTGTTGGAACCCAGAGGTCTCCACTGACTCCTTTCCTGTGGTCTAGCTTATCTGCATGGCCTCAAACCTGCTGTCTCTCCCTCCTACCTGAGGCCCTTACCTGGGACTTGTGGCTTCAGGATGGTGTGTAGCTTGCATTGCTTATCTCTGGTCTGCTGAGAACAGGTCTCGTCGTTCTTCCATGAGATCTTTAGTCCTAGAGACTACTCTGTGATTCTGAATGTGGGATGTTGCTTCCTTTTTTATGGGATCTCCTTTTCCATAGAGACTGACTCACAATATGTGTAGAATGGGCCCTTGGCATAGAGGCTGTCAGGATAGACTGTTGGTACAGGTGTTTGGTTTCTTTCTTGCTCCACACCTGGGTGTGTGGCTAGTATCTAGGCCAGCAGGTGTGTGTGGGTGTGAGTACAGCTTTCACAACTTCCGTTGGCTTCCTCCAGGCTCTGCATGACTGAGATGCTTCTTATTCATGAAATCTTCTAGCTTTCTTCTTCCATTTTCTAATTTGAGAATGCGATATTCAAAATCAGGGCCCCTTCTCTAAGAATCTGAGCTCATAGGTACAGCAGGCAGAGTAGGTCATGACCTTTTCAGAAACTGTTGGTCCCACCAGGCCAGGGGCCTGGGATCTGAGTATGCCAACATTTGCTTTTCTAGGCATCTCTGGTCTTCGGACAATTGGCTTGGCCTCATAGTCCTAGGAGTGAGTGGCAGGGGATGCTAGGAAGCAGTGTGAGGGTTCTCCCTGGTGTATCTCCCTCTCTGGCAGAGCCTGGATGGGCCAGGCAGAACAGCCCCAGGGGCCCTGAGCGTGACTCAAATGGTCTCATGGGAAGGGGCTGGGGCCTGTTGCCCTGTGCTGGCAAGCCAGGGGTCTGGACTTGAGGATGCTGAAGGACTGCAGCTGAGGTGGCTGGTTTCCTGGGGTCCACCATGGAAGGTTTATTCTTAACATCCATCAGGGGCAGTCTTCATCTTCATGGATGTTGTCTGAAAGCTAAGGTTTTAGGACCTACTAGGAGACAGGCAGCAGTATCGGGCTTCTGGAGGTCTGGGTCAATCAGTAACGAGGAAACTCCAGACTCTTGCTCTAGCCCTTCAGTGGGTCATTGTAGGAAGATTAACGGGAGAAAGGCTGCTAATAATCATGAGAGGGGGTTGTGCTAAGGGTCCCACAGTATCAAGGGAGCCAGGTATGTAGGAAGACCTTGGAGAAGCTGCTCATGTGGCAAGGCTTGAGTCACGGCCGGGAATGGGAGCTGGGACTGTCCCTTTGGTAGGGATATAACATGCAGATATATACCAGACTCTTCCTGGGTCTGGGGGAAGAAATCTCTATTTCTAGAATCCTTTCAAGCTTGGCTGTTGAGTCTATTGGTCAACCTGGCCAAGATAAGGTCTCATGGGAATCTGCTCTGTAACATGTGAATGACATTTCTAGAATCAGCATCTGGGTGTGGTGCCTACATGTCCTTTGAGATCCTTAAAGTCCAATCCTAAATTTTGTCTGAAAGACTTTCTGTCCTTAAGGTGAGACATAGAATGTACTTGGACACGTGGTTATTTGGGGCTAAGCTACTGGCTCGTGGTGGCATGTCATATGCCATCTCTAGAGGGTAACGTGATCTACAGTGTTACTTCTTCCTTTTGGGTCGCTTCTCTCTCCTTTGTCATAGGTGCCCTCATCGAGGTGTTGAGTCTCCTGGCAGGTGTCTGCCGAGTTCTCCTTGCTGGAAGCTCTTGCAGGGAGCTCTGTTCCTTGCCTGTGTCTCAGGGTGCCTTCTTCATTCTGAGGCCCCTCCTCATTGTACTCTCTGCTGCCTCATTGAATGGGCCCATTTAGACTACTCTTGTCCTAGTTTTCTCATCTTCTGTCTCTAGGATTTTTGGGCCCATCATGCTGGTTTGAGCTTGTTCTGTCTTGATACTGCCCCGGTACTGCCCCTTATTAATGCTAACATGTTGTTTCAGTTGGGCAGCCTTGTCACCGCTTGCCTTAAGCTATCTGTAGCCTCTTGGTCAGGTTAGGTTAGTGTGACTATCCTTGGTCATGCCTGACCCTCACACGGCACCCTGGCACGGGCTCCCTGGCAATGTCAAATTGGAGTCTCTTTTGTTCTCCCCTGGCTCAGGCCTTTAGGCTGGTGGATTCTGAGTCTGTTCTCCTAAGACCCTATTGTGTTTAGCTTCCACCACTGCTCTCTGGGACCATTTGCTTGCTGCCTCTGCCCATGTAGTAAGAGGAGCTCTCCATCTTCCAAAAGAGAGACATCTTGTCCTCTTCCAGTTGGTAGAACTTTCTTCCTTTGATTGCTTCTGTTGTTTCCCAAGGGTCTAAATTTTCCAGGGATCTTGAACAGTAACTCAAGAATGTAGTAACTGGTTTTTCCCATAGTAGAAACACCATATTTGCCATGCCATGTGATGTATGTATATAAATGGTTTTTCAGTTTTAAGAATGTGTTGGTTACCGTAGGCTTTGAATAATCATTTACTTTTACAACGTATGAAAGTAAGTTGGAACCATTTCCACGTGGAACTTATCACTCTAGGTATAGTCCTAAGTTCTTAGTTCATACTTTCACTATCTTAAATTAGGATCACATTTTATGGTAATACTTACATGTATTTGTTAGCCATGTGAATTTCTCTTGAGTTGCCAATTGTCATATTGTCCTCCGGCACTGGCCCCAATTATGGGATAAACATACTTATAAATATATAAACTATCTCTATACTATTCTATCTGCTTTGATCATTGTCCTTGGCTACAGGAATGGCCTGGAAGCTGGCCGTAGACCTCTCCCATGCTGGAAGATTCCTAGGATTCGGTTGAGTACCAGGAACTTTTCTCTAGATCTCTTCTCAAAAGACCTGACAGGGCCTCATTTCTTTCACTTCCACTGGGGACTTAACCTCTTCTCTTCCTAGAGTATCAATGCAGGAGACGGTCCCGGCATCCTTGCTACTTATGCTCTGGCTCCTTGCCCTTTATTCTGTTTTTCTGCAGGGTTGTCTGTCCTGATCTTACTCTTCTACCTGAGGCCTTGATTGCCAACAACTGAGAACAGAAATGGTAGCTGTGGCCGTTCACATGAGGACTGACAGCTGTATTCTTTTGCTGAGCTGAGATGGGACCTGGTCCTTCTCCAGGAAAGCCTTTCCTTGGTCCTCACTGATCTCCTCTAGACCTTCTGAACATGGCATTTTGTATACTTGTCTTAGGATCTGAGACTTCATCTAAACTCTTGTCCATCTCTGAAGAGTAGACCCTTGGCCAGAAAGGCTGCCGCATAAGGCATCTGGAGTTGACATTTCACGTTTAGTAAGAGTTCATTTAATTCTTGTTTCAGACTTTTCTATTGACTCTAAAATGTCCTTTTATAGTCTGTCCAAGCAGTTTTCAAGCTAGTACCACACCTTATCTGGTTACATATTGTTTCAATTTAGTACAGTCCTTTTGGTAGTTCTTTAAGAGACAAAGTATGTTGTTCTGCAGAATGTCACATCTACATTGGTTTGGTTACTGCTTTTTAATGTTGTCTAGCTCATGCCTCTATCCTTTATATATCCTGTGACTTAGCATTTGCATCCAAACGCTTGTTACAGTTTAGCAGAGTGTTTGACTCGAATCTATCACAGGTAATGTTAGTCCTCCACATTGCATCGTATCAGAAGAGATCATTAGTGACTTCTACTGGATGGAGGTGGTAATAATTTGATCCCACAAACAGTATCATCTCATGTCACTAGGAAGAAATTCTGTGCTGTCACTTCAGTATGATACAAATATCCAGTATTCTACCCCAGTTTACTAACTCTTTGCCCAAGTTGAAGTCCTTCCCTGGGTCTGAGGCGCTGTACTTCTTGGATGCAACACTGGCTCCCAGCAGAAGGTTTGATAGACCTGTGGAAGGAGCTGTGTCCTTCTTCCCCTGAGTGTCCACTCTCTCATTTTCCCATTTCTCCTGGATGAACAGTACCTCTGTCATGTGATGATCCCTTGGTTCCAACAGTCAGTTTCCTCAGATTTACTGTTCACTAGCAGGGGCCTGGTGGTGAGGACCTACTTGACTTCTAGTAGCTTCTCCTTATTAAAGAGCACTTCGGCTCTTTTCACTCTTATATTCTCACTGAGAGATTCCCAAGGGTGCTATCCTGGGGAAAGTAGCCGCTCTGAGATAGACGGGAGCTTACAGTTGGCTGCGCTAGTGAACACGCTCTACATGTGTGTGGGCCGTCTGTGCCGCAGACTCCCGCGGCAGTGGATGTGGAGTGGATGGGAGGAGGGCCTCTGTCCTCCAGGTGAATGAGGCCACGTGGTCAAAAGACTCTTTGTGACCAGCGTGCCACTAGACTTGGGTGAGGCCAACTCCTGGAGGCAGTCTCAGATTCTTATTCAGACCCACTGTGGCTCATGTTGGGTTGACTCTCTGACAGCACCCATGGGGTATCTGAGGCTGGCCCTCTTGACTATCACATGCTAATATGTTAGATGACAACTTTGGTCATTGAGATTACTGAGAAGCAGACATTCCTAGAGGACAAGACAGGCTTTGGCATGGTCCGAGATGCTCTGGCAGGTTTTTCCCTGCTGGGAACTTATTTGTGTACAAGGGAGAAATTTGCTTTTTGACCCATCTGTATTCAAGGCTGTTCTTGAATGTTGCTGGCCTCAGAAGGTCCTTCTCTGTTGGTCTCTATAGCTCTATAGGTGAGAGATGAAACTTAACATGTGTGAGGCCCTTTGGCATCCCTCCTGGCCCCTGGGGGCCCAAGGGCTGTTCTCAATTCTTCAGCAAGTGTGCCAGTGATGCTGTTTCTCATCTAAGTGTAACATGCAGTAGCTGTGACAGGAATTTGGGCATCTTGCTGTCAGTTAACACTCAATAACCATCTATATGCCCTCTATTTTCTAGTCCCCATGCATCACAGGTCACGTGACTGACTCTCACTGCCATGTGGAAATGACATGACTTTAGTCCAAGGCAGTGGAGGGTTGGCTGTGCCTTCCCCACATCCTTGCTGTGCAGGGGTGACCCTGAAGGCTGTGCTCTGGATGGCATAGCTGAAGGCATTCTGGGGGTGCCGGCCTCAGCCTGCAGTGCCATCCCAAACATCCACCAAAGTCCCAGTGTCGGAGACCCACTGAGGCACATCCTAGGAGGCCTCCACGGAGCAAGGCCAGTAGCCAGCTTCTAACCAGTCCCCCTATCGTTTATACAGTGACAGGAATTGGACAACAAAGAGAACTGAAAGGCTAATGCAAACCCTTCTCTCAGGAGACTTACTCTATCAGACGTCCTTCTCTCCTATCTTCAACTCACCTGCCACTGGACACTTTCTATCCATAGTTACAGGACAGTCTCGTTTCTCCAGAATTAAAGAGAGTCCTTCATCTCTGTAGCCTACGACCTCTTCCAGTTGACACTTATTTCACAACTTAGCAGCCCATATTCTCCAGCTCAACACTTTCTGCCCCAATCTGACGGTTTGCCCCTATCCCTTGGTATCCTCCCTAAGGTCTCCAGTAGCAAATCCATAAAGGATACTTCTGTTCTCATCTTTCTCTGCCGCTCAGTCTCCCTCTGTAAACTCTGGGCAGAAGAGGGCTCAGTTTACAGGGTTCACCGTCCAATCTCAGCCTCCCGGATCTTCAGTCATCCTCATACACAATGACTGGTCTCCAGCCTCGACTGCTCCTGGTCTCCAGACCGATTTCTACCCTCCTCCTGGACATCTTCACTTGAAATCAGGCAACTCAAACCAACATTTTCCTACACCAAATTTGTTTTTGCCTATGAGTGATTCTAGAAGGACGTGCAGCTAATGTCATGCTGTGGACCTGAAGACAATCACCAGTTGACCAAAAGTTTTTTTCTGCTTTTCTCTTAACCAATCCTGTTCAAGTCTACCTTCTAAGCCATCACACTGGGGGAGGGGGCAAGATCCATCCTGGCTCCTGGCCTGCTCAGTGCTGTGTGTGGAGCCTTGTCTTCAGGGCCTTCTCCATAGTTCTCTTGATCCTGTTCACCTTCCCTTCTACCTGGGACCTCCATTCCTACCAACTGTGGAAACTAGGGCAATGGTAGCTGTGGCCCTTGGCATTGGGGTGCTCTGCCTGCGGGTGGGACTGGCCTGGTGAGGTTCCTTCTGATCCCAGCTAGGCTGGCCTCTCTTCAAAGCTGTTTTGTATCTCCTGGCTCTGAGCCCTAATTTTCATCAGTTGCAGTTTCTTCAACGTGGAGGATGAGACATCTGAGGTGTAAATCTGTCCAGTTCAGTCTCAGTTTTCCCCCCTCTTCACCCTGGTCGTGTGGGCCAGGTTCTGGTTGGCAGGACTAGATGTGGCTAGAACTTGTCATGGCGACCTCCTGGCTGGCCTTGTCCAAGCATCTCTCCTTCCTGCCTTTCTTCCAAGATCATCTTTCCTAAGAACTCTTGACTTCAGGAGCTGCTTTAGGATTTTCACGTAGGAAGACCCTGGCATATTTGTTGTGCAGCTGTATGTGTGTGTGTGTGTGTATAACACAATCTAAGCAGTGGACTCAACTTGCCGTGCTTGGAGTTGAAATCACTAGGAGGCCAAAGTCCCCTTAATGCTGTTGTTGCCACTTGGTCATATCAATCAGATGATGGGACCTCAATGGTTCCCCTTGACTTGGAGCTTCCAGAAGATCCCAGCAGATAAACATCTGGTCTTCACGTGGACAAAGACCAGAGTGGGCCTATGCCCTGGGTCACTGCTGTCCTGTCATGGTTATTCCTAGTTGCTTTTCTGTCCTGCCTCACTCTGCTTAGAATCAAAAGCCAAGGTCATTTAAGAAGGTACCTCAAACTGTCTGTCCCACAGACCTTCTACGTTTGTCACCCCAGAACACATCACCTAGAGTCCTGCCTGTCTTTTCAACCTGAGACTTTCTGGGGGTCCACCTTCTATAGCAATTCTGTATGTGACTGTCGGACATCAGCTCTGTCATGGCTTGGAGTTTAGAGAGCTCAGTGTAATGGGTGACAGGTCACTGGTGGCATGGGATGGCCCTGGGTTGTAACAGAGGCGTGTGCCAGGTAAAGCCTAGACTTGGCAGGGGAGGTTTACTAGGCAGCTCTGCCTCTGAATCAGGGCTCAATCGCATTTCTTCCCTGGGAAGAAGAGCATCTCTTAGCAGAGGCCTCACGCAGAAAGCGGGGCTGCTGGCACCCTGCACAGCTTCCTTCAAGGCTGGCAGTTGCTGTTCAGTGCTGGGTGCTTCAGCTGAGGCTCTGATTGGAAGCAGGAATATTTAGGCACTCCCTGGGTTGTATGCCGTGTTCTCAGTGAAGGTGTATCATATATGGTGGTGTTCCTCCTCAGCGGAGACGTGGGTTAGATCTGCATCTTCCGTTCAGCCTCACTGGTTCCCCTCCATTCTCTCCCATAAGGGCTCCCCCTTGAACTTGCCACCAGGTTGCTAAAGGTCCATGCCCATATGGGCTCTGGGCTCTTGGCTGCCCTGCCTGCCTCAGGTGGGAGCCCTGGTGCTGAGATCAGGCCTTTGGCTGCCTTCCTGTCCCTCTGTGTTCTCTCTATGCCGGGGAGCCTCTGACTCCCTGCTGCCCCTACGGGGTATTCTCCAGGGCCCCTTCTCTTTTCCCTTCCTCCCTCCTTCTCTTTAGGAGCTTGGAGGTCCTCAGATTTGTCTGTTCTCTCTGCAGTGTGCCGTCTGGGTTCCTGACTCTGTCCTACCTGTTGCCTCTGAGGCCTCTAACCTTTCTTGGTCTGGCTGCTGCCCCTTTGCTGGCAGCCCACCGCTCTGGCTTTGCTCCCAACACCAAGGCTGATACTCTAGGCCTCAGGGCTCCTCCTTGAGAACTAGGATCTGTCTTCACGGACATCAAGTCAAATGAACCAGTTTCCCATCTAGACAGTCCTCCTCTCTACCAAGGAGTGAGAGTGAGGTGCCCTAAGTTTGCAGGAACAGAAAGCCAGGTGTAGCCTTGCCGGAAGCTCTGGCTCTGAGGGGCACGTGAATCCTTCTAGTGACACTGGGTTAGGCAGTGCCTTGGGGCCCCAGCAGCTGGGCCTCTTGGCCTAGGCAGGGCAGGGGGGATCAAGGCCAGATACAGAGCGTGCTGGGCTGGCGTGGTGGCTGGTCTTGGCCAGGGTTCTAAGGGTATATTTAGTACATTATGCATGGGGGTTGGGGGAACAGACTGGCCTCCCTTTGTCTTGTACCCTCCCCACCCTTTGCATATCCTCAAAGCAGTAGTCTTGGGTGTATAATAAAGGTCAGAGCTGAGGGGACAGGCAGTGCTGAGCATGTAGCTATTTCTGGGTAGAAGCTGGTTGGCCTCTGGCCTTCTAGACTGGCATCCCCAGGACACAGGCATTATAGGCCTAGAGAGTTCTGGGGAGATAAGACCTCCCTCTGCAGGCTTCCTCTGATGCCAGCCCTGGGATGTGCGAAGGCTGAGGTAGAAACAAGGACCCAAGGAAAGGGCATCAGCTGAGTGCGAGCAACAGCAGAAGGAAGGGGATGGGATCTTGCAGAAGTGGGCTGGCTGGGTCCAGGCAGCATTCCTGGGGATGATGGAACTCGTTCATGAAGGGCAGAAATAGGAGGAGGAGGAGAAGACGACAATAGGGTACCAACATACTAGAAGTTCTGAGTTCTCTACATAGATCTGAGGTCTGGCCTAGCATGCAACAGAACACAGGATGTGGGATTATACATGAACTGTGGTTGCTAGAGTGAAACTAGGACCAGAGGGTTTGTGGACAAGACTGTGGGACAACTAGGTCCACCCAGACGTCTCCCATGGTCCCCACCCTGGGGTTTCTTAAAGTACTTGGTGTTCCAGTCACGCTTCCAAGCACTGGGATGTGATAGTCTGGGAGGCAGAAACAGGCTCCCAGGGCCTGAGCACTGTCTGTAGAGAGAAGTCTTGGGCATTTCTGCTGGGTGCTGTGGCCTCTCCACCTCCCTACAGGGATATCACGAGCTATTGTGAAGAGACTGCTCTGTATCCAGCTATATCCTAGCAGCCCAGGTCTGGAGCGGGACCTGTGTCTCCAGCAGAAGGCAGCTCTGAGTGCAGCCTGTTCAAGCCATCTCTCACTCCTGGCTTCAGCCCCTTCTGAGATCAGGCCGAGACCACAAGTGTAATACCCCTCAACAGGGGTACCTTCTCTTCTCTCCAACCTGATGCTTTCAGAGGGGTGGGGGTACGTAAGGAGGGTGGGCAGGAGGTGAGAAATTGGAGCAGGGAGAACCAACCCTCAGCCAGGCCTGAAGGTGGTGACCAGGATAGGGGAGGGAGGTGCTGCTGTCTTAGGCTTATCTATCCCCCAACTCATGGACATTCCTCAGAGCCAAGCGAAGATCACTGGGTGGACTAATCTGGCCTGAGGCATTGACAGCTATGAGAAGCCACCAGAAATAGAATTTCCCAGAAGCTTTATAGAGGGTGTTTCAAGGCAACAGTCTATGTCCCTGTTTGAACCAGAACTTGTTTTGGGAGCTGAGTTGGTGTTGAAACTGAAGACCACTGGGCTTGGATGGGGCCCCTGGTCCAGGTGCAGGTGAAGAAAGTGCCTCACTTTGACCGGTGGTGGCCCTGCCCCCGCTCGTCACACCCGCACGTTGAAGAGAATAAATGGCTGGTAGGTTCTGCAGCAGTTGTTGCCACAGAGCAGCCAGAAGGTCTTTCCAGCAGGCATGAGTCTGACTCCCGAGAATGAGGGATGTCTCCCTTTGTTGTTTTCCTGCGAGTGGCTCCCACCTTGACCTTCCAGAAGAGTCGAGGACAAGCAGGCGACTGAGTAAGTAGAGCCCAGGTGAACTCTACTCATCTGGCCAGGCTGGCCCACACCATGGCGGAGGCCGTTTGGCCCTGGACAGACGTGCCGGGGAGGCCGAGCCACCTCTGCTCACGAGACATGTGGCCCTAGCACAGGTTTGCCCTGGCACAGCCTGCTTGGCTCCTGCGCCCTCAGAATCCACAGTTGCTTCACAGACCGTGCACCTGGTGCCACAACAAGGCTTCAGCCTAGAGGTCTTGGTTCATGCTCATCAGAAGTGGCTTTTCAACTCTGGCCCAAAACTTTCTCCAGGTTCTTGTCACAGCTCTTGGATATCTATTCAGGTAAAAACTGCCCCATAACCATGGTGGGATATTGGTTTCTGCATGGACCTAATTGGTTGGCCCTGACCTACGTTGTGTACTGTCTTCCATTCTCCATATGTGACATCCCAGGGTGGCTGGGTGGTCAGGAGCTGGAGTCCCTGCCTCCACAGAGCCCAGGAGTGTCACTAGGTGCTGGAGCCTTGTGCCGAGAAGATGGAAGACAGCCTCAGTGCACGCATCTCCTCGGGGGGAGATGTAGGCTCGATGCCCAGGACCGCAGCTCTGACCTCTGCTTTATCTCTGTGGGTTCCAGAACTCTCGGAAACATGGAAGGAAGACTTGCGCCAAAGCCAATGTGAAGGATAGAGAAGGTAACAACCATGTGTGTCTGCTAGAGTAGGTCGGGGCCTGGACTACACGCCCCGCCTCCCCATCCACAAAGGCGTGCCTGCTAGAGGGCACGAGCCTCCCAACATAGCTTCTGGCTGAAGGAGGTTTACATGTGAGCCATTGACTGGGGGTGGGGAGAGAGGACCCGGGGAGTAGCAGATACTATGTCACATATCCCTGCTGCTGGGCTAGCACGTGAGGCCCATGGCAAGAGGCCTGCCCATGGAACTGAGAGAGCTATGGTCACGAAGGGCAGGGGTGAAGGGGCCTGGACAGTGCAGTTTGGATCCCTGGGTGTTATCCTAATGACAAGGCTGTGAAAAGAATTTCTCTCCCTCACCTGTGTCTTCTGCTCAGAACCAGGCACTACCTGGCTCCCTGGGGGTGGTGGCCCTGCAGCCCAGGCCCTTGGGATAGCTGTGGTTTGGCGTCAGAGATGTGCCCTTTGTGGCTCTATGGGCAAAGAAATTCCCGAGAGCTGAAACCAGTCAGCATCTCCCTGAAGCCTGGACTGTGGCCCTCCCTTCGATGTGGCAGAAGAGGTGGCGAGAGACTTTCATCTTGTATGCACAGGTAAGAGCCATGCCCAGGAAGTTAGTGTTGCCGCCTCTGACCGCCTGCTGTTTGGGTCCCTCTGCCTGTGGTTGGGGAAATCGCTACCCTTTTAGTACCAGTGGGAAGCAGCATCCAATTGCCGCTCTAGAAACTGAAATTCGAATAACCCCTCTTTCAACCTCTCTTACAGGTGCAACATAGACATGTGACCCAGGCCTTGTTGATTAGATGTACCCACCGTGGATTGGGAATAGAGGCCAGTGAGGCAAGGCTTCTGGGACTTTGGATAATATTCTCTCTGGTGACTGTGACACTTTCAACAAGACCAGGCTCCAGGCGGCACCGGAATTGGCTGCATCTGTGTCCCATCAGCAGTGAGGCTGAAGCATCCAGCACTCACTGGTGGGGGCTGAGGTGGCCTCACCACACAGCTCTGCTGTGTGGCCTTGGAGCCCCAGATCCCAGCCATCATGAGGATTCTGCCTGTTACCCCAAGTCTTCAACATGAGTTCGTTTTTCTAATTGAATCGGCCAGAATTGGTTTCTGCTGCCTATGACCAAGAACCCTGCCTGAGAACTGCAAGCTGGGCTTGCTGAAAGAAGCTAGACCTTAAGGGAAATGCACTGGCATGCCGGCCCAGTGGGGCTGAAGGCAGTGATAATCCAGCTAGCATGCAGGTCTGACACTGCACAGCCCATGGCATGTGGAAACAAAACTGTCGCCAAGAACGAAATATCCTTAAAGCTGTCCAGAGACCGCTCCAGCTCGGTTGTGATTTGTCACCCCTTTCATGCTGTTCAAAGGGAGTGGCTTGTCACCCAAAGCCTTACCTTAGTGGACACACGACTGCTGGGGCTTCCTTACATCTGCTGCTCAGTAAGAAGCACAAGAGTTGGTGGGCTGCTTTGGTTTTTGCAGACAGCTTCAGTGGTGGCGCGGAAGACGGGCTTTGAGTGGGACCCAGAGCAAGAAGAGGTACCAGAGCAGGATGTAGTCAGGCAGCTCTGACTTGGCTCCCACGAGCCAGCAGGATGTTGGTGTCCGAGTGTCTGGAGTGAACTGGGATGCTATATGAAACTTTTGGCAAGCTTTAATAAGAGAATTTCAGCGGAAGCCCCTAGGGTTTTAGGGCAAAGCCTGGGTGCCTTCTGCAAGTAACTGCTGCTGAAGTGGTGCTTAGCTTTCTATTTGGTCCCTGCTACAAAGTGAATACTGCCTATGCAAACCAGGGGTCAGCTGATGCACCCGGCCGTCATTGCACACGCCCAGTGGTCTGTCACATGGGAGTCTTATATAAGAGAAGGCCCAAGTAGGTCCTAAGAGCACATGTAAATTGCATGAGCAGCTGGTTAACATGGCATGACTAAACCTGTCACACTGTCACCTATCCTTCAGTCCATACCTGTGAGTCATGGAGAAAAACCTAGACATTGATAAATAATTCTAGACAATACACTGATATCAGCTGGACATAGACTGCTATGGCTTCTAGCCCCAGTCAAGGTGACCTTGAAGGACCACAGGGAAGGATGTCTTCCTAACAGGCATTTTGTTATCTTTTGCCTGGAACGGCACATGTTCTAAAATGAGGATCTACATAGATTTGTTGTCAGAGGCTAAGGATGTGGCTGGTTGATCATGGACTTAGAAGGAGCAAGATTATGGGATTAGTGATGAAGAGGCTTAGGGAGGAAGTATGTAGGTGGAATTCTTAGAATGAACCCAAGGCGACATCCGTTGGGAATGCTCGCAGAGCCCCTACTCTGGAGGAGGCTTTCATTAGAGGAGCAAGGTGGTCTACCCTTAGATCAGTCAGCCTCCTTCCCCAGGAACCCCGGTGCTTGCTTAATGGACTCATGAATGAAGGCCTATGGGGGCAAGATCAAGGCCACACATAGGATCAACTTGAACTTCTAACAAGGTTAAGACAGCTGCTGAGAGACCAACTTGCCAGCAACAGTGACCCTGAGAAAACAGCCAGCTACCTGATGGTGAGTTCCCTTCACTGGACTCCTGTCATGGAGGGGCGGCTATTTGCTATTACCAGAGCAGACACTTGGATTTATACCATTCTCTGTCCAACAAGTATGTTAAACTGTCCATGAATTTGAATGTAACATTCAGCTTCATTGCCCGCTATATGGCATTGTATCTGATGAAGGAACTCACTTCTCGGCCTAAATCAATAGACTAAAGCCCATGGAATCTTCTTGTGTTAGCACGCACCCCAGCTCCCAGAAGCAGCTGGCCTTCTAGCATGGTGGAATAGTCTATTGAAACTTCCATCATGGTGCCATCTGGGATTCACCACCTTGGGAGGTTGGAATACTGTCATAGAGGCTGTGGTTTGTGTTCTGAACCAGAGACTAGTGTGATGGTGTTTCCCTCTCAGCCAGGATCCAGACATTCGGATCCAGATACTGAATGGTGGAAATGAAGATGGCACCTCTCACTGTAATGTTGAAGGTCCTACTCATGAAACTTGATTCCCTTTCCTGGGTTTCTGGGCTCTGCTAGTTTACAGGCCTTGGCAATTAAAGCAGGAATGAGTCAACCTGGGAATATAATTTTATCACTGAACTGGAAGTAGAGACAGCCTCTGGTCGTCACTCTGCTGCTCGGAACAGGCAAAGGAGGGGCTACAATGTTGGCTGTGGTAATCGATTATGTCAAAGAAAACAAGACCACCTTATGCAAGAGGCAGGGAAAGTATAGCTACCATCCTGGAACCCCCGACTAAAGTCCTAATACGCACTCATGTCGGTGGACCATGGCAGCCTTACACCAGCACTGCTACCAATGGTCTACTTATCTCAGGAACGAAAGCTCAGACCATTCCGTCATCTAAATAACCCAGTCAGCTGAAGCCTTAGATGAAGGGAAATGGAACAACAGGCTTTGTTTTGGTAGGTGGGTCACAAATATAACCATGGCCTTGTAACCATTACAATAAAAGGTCCTTAATGATCCGCATTATCCTCCTTGCAGTGACTAGCGTCTACTCCTTTTATGTAAGGTATGATGGAGATGGTTTGCACATTCTAGTCCACAGGTCACAGTGTCATGGCAGGACTGGGATAGAACTGAAAAAGAATGGGTGTCACCTTATATGGCCTTGCAGCAGAAGGCAGCCAACGTGGGTGTTCTTGAGGGGAACGGGGGCTGGGTGTCTAATTTCATCGCACTTCCTTGGAGAACAGGAAGAAGTGTGGATGTCGATGTTGGGTGGTGAAAGGGGTGGACTCGGTGAAGGCTTCAGGACACCTGTCCTCTTGCTGTGAACTTAAATCCTCCCTCTGTCTCTATTTCCTCTCCGGTGCATCACTGTCTTCCCATCATAGAAATGAAAGTATCTGAAACTTGCTTTCTCAGCTAATCTTATAGCTCACGCTCAGAGGTGGCTGCAGGGGGATCTTGAAGCAGTTCTGGCTGTGATTTTGGGGGTGGGTTGGGGGTTGTGTTTCTGGCTGAGCCTTGTTCTCTGGCCCTGAGTAATTATGTGGGCTACATACTCTAATTCCTTTTCTGCTTCAATCAGAGTCTGTTTCTGACCAATGTGGCCATTGTGTGACAACACTTAAGATGCTCTGGATGCATGATTAAGCTACTGCCTCATTCCCCAGATGGGCTGGGGGCCAGCCTGTCCCTCAAGCCTGCGTGCCCTCTGCTCCTCCCTTCAATGCTGGCTCCTCTTAATTTGTCTAACCTTGGTACCTACACGTGAGCAGCATCTGTAGGATCACAGTTAGGCCTGTACATGAGCCTCCCCGTGTGGGTAGATAGCCCTAGCTTTCTTCCCCATTCCAAGACAGTCACCTTCAAAGTCAACTACCCTGCTAATCTCGTACCCTAGCTGTGCTCAGAACCCCTCCTGACCACCAGGCTCAGCACCCTAACTGCCCTTCCTTTTAGCCTGGAGAAAGCCCACCAGGCGTTCCATGAAGCTGCCGCTCTTCTTGTCCCTGATTGTTCTGGGCTCCTCTGACCCAGAGACCTTATTCCTGCCTGTGCCTTTCCTGGATAGCGCAAATCTTGCCTGCGAGATGTTAAGCTCATCTCCAGACCCAGAGGGGAGGAATGGTCTAGCCTGGTCCTACTATTTGCCTTGAAACCCCCTTCTAGGGTTCCTGGGGGCTGTGGGAAGCTTGGGCAATAAGAATCCAGTACCTTCTCCCTCCCTCCCTCCCTCTCTCCTGTGAACACCACGCCCCCACCAGCCTTGCCATCCTCCCTCTCGCAGGGGTCTGTTATTCTCTCAAACTTGCTAAGTACCTACTTAGGCCTGTGGGATGTGGATGGGTTTGATCACTCCTGTTCTTGGTGACCTTGGTGCTGGGTGGGGTAAAAGGGAACTGACTGAGCTCTGTGAACCTGATGTGCCAGACTTGGGAAAGGCTAGAGACAGGGTGTTGAATAAGACCATCCTTTTCATAGGCCTGGAAGTGGAGAGTCATACGTGAATTCTCTCTCCTCCATTACCTCTCATGTCTACGCTCGGTTACTGCAAAAGCTCCCTAATTGGTCTCTGGGCTGCCAGGCCCAGTGCCCTCCCATCCACTCCCCAGATTTCACGTGTAATTGTTCTAAGCACTCACCAACATGGTTTTCCCCAACAAAGCCTGCGGCTCCTGGTGGAAAGTCAGATGCTCTGTTCAGTAGGGCCCTGGTTACCACTGGTAACTGCTGCTGCTTCCAGAAACTGCTCTCTTCATTTTCGCCTTACTGGGCTGTTCTCTCTGCCTAGAACTCCAGGGCAGCCCTGATGCCGAGGAGGCCGGAGCAGCAGTGCCTGCCTGGCATCGGCCAGGTGTGAAGCTTGAAGACTGTCCCCTCCTTCAGATGAGGAAATAGGCTGACTGGCAGACGCTCTCTCTCCCCTCTGACCCCAGGTCACCAAGAGGCTCCCAAGCGTCTGCTGCGCCTAGCTCAGTGACTCTCCTGGGGTGGTGAGGGGGGGAATGTGGGGCTTATCAGGAGATGACTTGTTTGGCACTTAAGGTGCTCCTCAGTACTTCACGTGCATTAACTCACTCAGCCCTCACAATAACACCATGGAGGGTACCATGGTCACATTTTATAAGTGAGGAAACTGAGGCCCAGAGAGGTTAAGTGATTTGCTTCAGTTTATACGATTGGGAAGTGGTAAAGCCAAGATTTGACCTCAGACTATCTACTTCTAGGGTGTTGGGGTTCTCCGGAGAAACAGAACCAATAGGAAATATAGAGACTTATTGTGAGGGATTGGCTCACATGATTGTGGAGGCTGAAAAGTCCCATGATCTGCCAACCGGGGACTCGGGAGAGCTGGTGGTGTAGCTCTGGTCCAAACCGGGGTGCCTGGGAACCAGGGGAGCTGACGGTGTTAGTCCTGGTCCAAGTCCGAAGGCCTGAGAACCAGGAGAGCCGCTTCCCAAGGGCAGGAGGAGACGGACGTCCCAGCTGAAGCAGAGAGCGCATTCGCCCTCCCTCCACCTTTTGTTCCATTCGGGCCCCCAGTGGAGTGGATGATGCGGTCCGCACCGGTGAGGGCGCGTTCTTTACTCAGCCCACTGATTCAAAGGATGATCTCTTCCAGAAACACTCTCACAGACACACCCAGAAATCTTGTTTTACCAGCCATCTGGGCATCCCTTGGCCCGGTCAAGTTGACATAGAAAATTAACCATCACAGGTGTGTTCTGTTTTCCCCAATATTACAAAAACTTCAAACATATAGCCCAGTTGACAGTTTTACAGTGAATACCCATATACCATCAAGGTCTGATCAAGCTGTTTTATCATTTATCTATGCATCCCCTACCCCCATCAGTCTTATTTTTATGCCTTTAAAAATAAGTTGTAGACATTTGTATACTTCCCCTCAATAATTCAGCAAGAATATTAACTAGAATTTAACATTTTTCCTTTTAATGTAAAATTGCCATGAACCTACACACAGAACAGACCAGGCCTCCTGATGGTCATTTTGCAGATGTGTACCGAACTCTCACGAGAGGATCTGGGATTGCGAAGGTGACTAGAACTCCCTGCTAAAGGAGTTTGTGTTGAGTGCAATATTGAGCAGCGGTCAGTGAGAGGAACATGCAAGTATGTGGAGCATCAGGGGGAGGTTGCCATGCAGAGGGGAGAAATCAGGGATGACTTCACAGAGGAAGTGCTGAATAGAGTTTTGGAGTAAGACACTTGGAACTCGCCTGGAACATGCCTCAGGTGGAGGGCATGGCTTGTGCAAAGGCAGGGAGCTGTGAATTGGGAGGCTGGCACAGCTACACGTGGCCTGGTGCAGTTAGAGCATAGAATGGGCACGAGGCGTGTTACTTTCCTATTGCTGCTGTAACAAATGACCATAAACTTGGTGCCTTAAATTTATTTTCTTCCAGTCCTGGAGGTCAGAAGTCTGGGATGGGCAGACTGGGCTAGAATGAAGGTGTAGCTGGGCTGCATCCTTAGAGCAGAATCTGTTTCTTTGCCTTTTCCGACACCTAGAGGCTTCCCGCGCTCTGTGGCTCGTGGCCTCCTAGTCTCAGAGCCAGCACTGGCAGCTCAGTCTTTCTCACGTTGCACATCTCTGACGCTGCTTCCATCATCATCTCTTTTGACTTGCTGGTCTCCCTCCTTATAAGGGCCTTGTGATTACTTTGGACTCCCCTGGATAATCCAGGATCGTCTCTCCATCTCCAGCTCCCTAATCCCATCTGGGAAGTGCCCTCTGCCGTGAGAGGTGACATAGTCATGGGTCCCAGGGATTAGGATGTGGACGTCTTTGGGTGGGGTCCGCATTCTGCTGGTCACTAGGGGACCGGGTGGCAGGGACTGTCTGGGCTCTGGGAGCTGGGCTTGGCCTGAGGCTTCTGAGAAGGGACAGCCTTGGATGGCCTCGACATGGCAGAGGCAGGGCTGGGTCTAGGGTGGAGAAGGGGGCGGTCCAAGTTCGGCTGTGGTCTCCTCCACCTGTCAGCTTGGCATAGATGAGGTGCCCAGGAAGAACTGGCAGAGTTAGCGAAGGATGAGGTGAGCTGGCTGGGGCCAGGTGGTGGGGGAAGGGCTCCCTGCCGAGCTGAGCTCTCCCTGGAAGGGAGCCCGGGACCACCGCAGGAGGGTGGGGCTCTCCTGGGAGACCTCGGTGGCGCCCCCTCTCCACACAGCACGAGGGTTAAGACAAGTCTATTACTGTTTCCTTGTCATTCTGTCACCCATCTAATGGCCATCGATAGTAGTTGAATGAGAATTGATGGGGAGATAGATTTAATTAACCCCAGTGTCAGCAGCTGCTGGGCCACCGGTTTGTGTGTTAATAGAGAGGCTTTGGGCCCTCTCCTGGGCTCTGCTGGGAGCCTGAGGCCAGCGGAGCAATTGGGCTTGTCAGAGGAGGTGGCCAGGCGGAGGGGGAAGCGGGAGCTCTCTCCCTCCGAGACCAGGCAGTCACCTTGTCAGCCTGACTGCCACCTGGCTCTGCTCTCTTGTCTGGAGATCTGAGCAGGGCGAGGATGAGGGCCCAGAGTCACCCACAACTCCCTGGCCTGGAGACAGGCATACTGCCGGCCCAGCCTTGCGACGAGGTCCCCCAAATCCAGCCCTGTTCCTGGTGGCCCCCTTAGTCCGTGCCTGGCCTGGGTCTCCCAGCAGAATGTGCTTTCTGTATGCCTCACTCTAGCCACTCCTTTCATTTTCCAGGTCCATGTGCCACCCAGGCTCACAGCCTGCCCCTCAGCCACCGGCCTCCCATCCTATGCCACTTGCCACTGCCCACCTTTCCCTTTCTTTCCTTCTGGCCTGTTTCTTAGCTTCCCTGTGGGCTGGCCTTGTACCTCGGCCACAAAATCGACTGAGAGCTCATCCCCTGCAACCTTGTGGGAGTGGTGCTGAGAGGCCTCAGGAGGCCACCGCTCGGCCACCCACCTTCATGTGACAGCTGACCCTGGCTTCCCATTCTGTAAAACCAGGACTTCAGATGAGTGACAATCCTAGTGGGCAGCCAGGCACTGGGGCCAATGATCTGGACTGCTCTGACTGTCTCCAGCCACAGGGCCCACTGCAAGTTATTGGTGACAAGGGGACATCAGGGAAGGACTGTCCTTTATACTCTTCTGGGTGGTAAACTCCATGAGGACAGGAACCCTGTTGGCTGCACTACGGTGGGGTGCCCTGCACACAGAAGGTGCTCCATAAGCACTTGTTGAACGGACACTGTGATTGGGCCTGCCCCAGGGCCTGAACGTGCAGGGCCTTAGGCCCCTTGGGAAGACCTGGACGTGGTCATGGTCCAGATGAGACTGGCTGCTGGTCTCCAGCCTTCCACTCACTGCTCCGCCCTCCATGGCTCTGTGGCCTTAAGCAAGTCACTTTAGCATCTGGAGTTTGTAGGCACAAAAATAGTCTCACAGGTGTGACACAGGAGTCGATGACATGGTAAGTGGGCCAGGCCTAGGCCATACATATACTTGGTCAGTAGTAGCCCCTTGTTCCTGGATCTGGTACCCCAACAATACCCACCCCCCAGCTCTGGCAGCGAGGGGGCTTTGGAGTCTGGAATCGAGAGGCCACCCAGGCTGTGTCTTCCCAGGACTCCAGGCCGCTCCTGCTGAGGGAGGACTGGCTCATTCTGGGTGTCACAACAGTGGACACCTGTGCACCGACTTTGAGAGGTGCTGGAGGACAGACTAATAAACTGGGAAATTCTTTCTCCCACATCACCTTGTCACTTCAGCACTGGGCTGAGGCCCTGCTCTTCAGGTTGAGAGAGGCAGGCCCACGGTTCCCATTGGCCACCTGCTTCCCAGAACAGCCGGGCGCTGAGAAGGGCCCACACTGACTGGGGGGCAGGTGTGTGGGCAGCGGCCACATGGGCTGGCCAGCCACCCTGCGTCCTGTCTGGCAGTCTCCATTCTCACTTCACACCTCCACTGCCTTTCATTTTCAGTTCTGATTGGTTTTCTTGTTTTAACACATACCCCAGGCCCTGTCTTTGACCCTGGTGATGGATTCAGCTGCTCCCTGGGACTCCAGCTGCCAAGCTTGTCTGGAGCCGCTGGGGGTGGGGGAGGGAGAGCCAGTGGTAGAAATTACCCTCCATGTTCCAGGCTCAGCGGGGGTGGGGGCGCCCTCCCTAGAGCCGGGAGGCCGAGCATGGCGGAGCAGGACAGGGGTGGGGACGGTCAGGCTCTGTCATGGGAAATGGACTTTCCCTCTCTGGACTTCCTGTTCCCTTCTGTACACGGGGGTGTGGTGGTTGTGGCCTGCTCATCTCTCAGATGTGGAAAGTCCAAGTCCTCGGGTAAATGGGACATTGATTTTCCTTCATGCCTCTGGATGTGCCTGCTCCAAACGTCTGCCTGCCGCTGGCTGGGCCTCTGGAGAATGGGCCAACGTCCTTGTCCTGCTGGACCTGGAGGGAGAGTGGGCTGGGGAGGGGCCGCAGCATGACCAGAGCCTTCCTCCGCTGGACGATCCAAGGGAGGCAAGGGTGCGCCGCGTGTGTAAAATCCCCCAGACCTGCAGCCCTCAGGACCCACATGGAGCCCCCACCAGCTTCTTGTCACAGACAATGATAGATAACAGGTGGATGGGGGCTGGACCCCAGCCATGGGCATGGAGTATTTCAGGTCACTAGATGTTTGGGGTGCCCAGTAGCTATTTGGAAACATCCAGATGTTTGGCTGAGTTTTCACTTTTTAGACAGGTGTCTGATGGCTGTCACTGTGAGCGGGGAACAAAGAGACTGGTAAGACTGTTCGCTCTCCTCTTGGCTTCCTGTGTCTTTGCGGTTGATTTGTTTTTCTTAAAAGTTATAAAGTTTATAACAAATGTATAGTCATAGATGAAACAACAAATGATAAATAAAGGGAGCAGTTGATGCAAAACCACATTCACACACGCATGAGTATAGATTTGTTATGGACTGAGTGTATGTGCCCCCAGATTCTTATGTTGAAGCCCTAACCTCCAGTCTGGCTGTATTTGGAGACGGGGCCTCTAGAGAAGTAATTAAGGTTAAACAAGGTCGTAAGGATGGGGCCCTGATCAGAGAGGATTAGTGACCTTATAAGAAGAGACACCGGAGAGCTTGTATCCGGCCTGCCCCCTGCCCCCTCCCCCCTGCCCCCTTGCATGCAGCAAGGAAAGGCTATGGTAAGGGTCTATGGAGAACCTGGCAGCAAGCCAGGAAGAGAACTCTCACCAGAAACCCAACTTGCCAGATCTTGAAATAACTGTGAGAAAATAAATGTCTGCTGCTTAAGCCACCTAGTCTACGGTATTTCGTTATGGCAGTTTGATCTAAGACAATATTTATGTGTGTACATAACTAAATGGGGTCATACATTACCCTGGAACTTGCTGCTGCTGAGGAAATAGTAAGCTGGCAGGCATTCACACATTTGGATCTCCTCTAACAGTGTAGGGAAGCCCATATACAGGCACAGTGACACACAGCCCTCGGCTGTTGGCACACACGTCTCACACCACCAGGAGCACATGGTATACTCCCTCCCCCTCATTTGTACATGACTCCCCTCCCTTCATCACTCAGGCTCTGCAAGCGTGAGAATAAGCCCTCGGCAAAGAGTCGGGAGCCCAAGTTCTAACTCTGCCCCAGTTGGTGGTTTGGCTTTGGGCAAGTGGTTGCCTCACTCTAGCCTCAGTTTCCCTGTCTGTGAGGACCTTTCTCTGTCTGACAGACTGTGGTTCAGTATTTACAGGTGTGTCCCTGAGAGGTGGGGACTTGTGACGGTGTTTCCCACAGGTAGCTGGACCCGGCCCCAATCTCAGGGACAAGGCCTGGCGATGGGAGCTGTGACTGCAGGGGTCTGCTGACTGAGCTCCCCATGAATGAGGAGGAAGCAGCTGGCCCCTGGTCCCACGTCAGTCGGGAGGGCGGTGGCCTCCTGCCCTGCATGATTTGGCAGCTGCCTCACTCAAAACCCAGGCCTGTGCAGGGCGGGGGCTGGACAGGGCCCTGGGACGGAGGAAGAAGACGGAAGACCTGGTCTTCTCGGCCAATTCTGCCCTTAGCTGGGGGCCTTCTGGAAAGCCCCTCTGAGCCTCGTTTGATTCATCCTTCAAGATGGAATGTTGATAATGCACAGGGTGGTTACGAAGGTGCTTTGTAAACCACAAAAGGCGATTTGGACATTTTGTTCTTTTCAGAAGCTCAGGCAGCAGAGCCGTGGTCTCACCTCAGATCTGCTTGGCTCGCTTCCTGCCTGCTGCGGGGCCTCCAGCAGAGCCCACGGTCAGCACCGCAGCCCCGTGTCCTGAGTCCTCCCATAGGCCAGGGGCCTCGCTCAGGACTGCAGATGCCGGTGAGTGTCGGCCAGGCTCCTGCTTCATACAGGACTGATGTCTGACCAGAGACGTCAGACGTGCTCCCCCGAGTTGGCAGGGAAACAAGAAGTACAAGCTGCGCTGTTGCGATGGCCCAGCCAAGGAAAGGGAAAGGCAGGGAGGCCCCAAAGGCTTCTTGGAGGAGGAGTACTGAGCTAGGACTTGAGAGACAAGAGCATTTAGACATGGCTGAGAAGCAGAGAGGAGGCTCCAGGTGGGAGTGGGGGAGCAAGCGCGTCCCAGGGACGCCCAGAGGAGGGGATGCGCGTGGCTTGCTCTCCGAGCTGAGACGAGAGAGATTTGCTCCCTGAGTCCCGGAGCTGCGGGGGCCTCGGGCTTGGAGGGTTGGGCCGCAGACTCCTTGGCTGTCCCCTGGCCCTCAGCAGGGCTGACCCTCTATCTCCCATACAAATGCGCGTCCCCCACCCCCCTACCCCTCTCTCCAGGGAAAGGCCTGCTCCTCCCCACCCCTCCTAGGCGCTGGTACAGATTCTGCCAGAGATCTCAGTCCAAGTCAAAAGGAAGGGGCTGAAATCAGTAAAGAAAGAGCAGCAAAAGCACGTCATTTAGAAAGATGAAGTCAGTGCCTGAAGGAGCGGCTAAAAGCCTTGCGCGTGGCAGCCTCTGGGCAGCTGCACTGAGGTGGGGCTCAAGGAAGAAGGCTGTTCTCGTGAAAACCTATTGGCACTGGTAGATTTTTTAAGTTCAACAAAAATGAAAACTCACTTTTTAACAAACCTTGCCTGACCCAGATCCCTCCTATTGCACTGGAAGGCTGTCTCCTGTGACCCTGTCCTGGGGACAAACTGGGGTGGGAAATGGTTTTGGGGGGGCGAGGAGTTCCTGGGAGACACCCCTGGCTGACACTGGGGGGAGTCCTTGCACCCCTGAGCTTGGTGCTAGCAGGGCAGAAGAGTTCCCTTTGATCTTCTAGGCCCCAAATCCTGATCAGCACAAATAAGGGGAAGCCTGGAGCTCTGGAATCTTCAGGCGGCCTGAGCCATGCAGGGACGTGGGAGTGCTGGGTGTGGACCCTGGGTCACACCACTGCCTGGCTGGAGTCCAGGGTCTCCACCTGCCAGCTCGCTCTTCTTGGGCGAGTTACATAACCTCTCAGAACTGCCTCAGTCTCCCCTTGGGCAAAACAGGGCTGCTAACACTGCCACCACTCAGGGTTTCCAGAGGCATGAACGAGACGCTGCCTGCTACATGCAGAGCCTGGTGTGTGATAGGCGCTTCATCCGTGCAAACTGTTTGTTATTTGGAATTTGGAATTGCAGAAGTTTATAAGGTGCTAGGATATTCGATGCTGGATGCAGAAGGAATCTAAAAGGTCATAGTCATTTTGTACAGAGAAAATGGAGGTTTTGAAAGCCTGAGGCAAAAGAGTCAGAGAAGAATCTGGAAAATAAGCCTCAGCCCCCTTCCCCCAGCAAACAGGTGGGGCAGGGGCATTGGGAAGTGACGTCAGAGCTGGGAGCAGACCTGGGCCGAGGGAGAGTGGCAGAGAGGGAAGATGGAAGGGAAGGAGGGGAGGAAGCAGGAAGCAGATGCCGCCGAAGAGTGGAAATGGCGGTGGGAGATGAGGCAGCTGGGCTGCCCCTCAGCTGCAAGGGCACTCTGGGCTGCTGAGTGTGTGGCAGGAAGCGACTGTGTGGCAGGAAGTGGCTGGAGGTAGTGTGTGTCGGGCATATTAAATGTAGAGCCAGAAGCTGGCTGGGGAAGTGGAGCATTCCTGGCTGACCACACCCTCAAACATATTCGTGAGGGTGGCGGGTGTCTGGAGCCCCAAGGCTGGGGTGGTGGACCTGTGCCTGGAGGTGACTTGGGGGTGTGTAGTGTGTGGTTCCTGTGACGAGCTAATTCTGGAGGTCATGATGAACCCTGGACACTAGCTAATTCTGTGGCCTCGTGTGTTGCATGACTTGAGTCGCCTCCAGCCATAGAAAGGGGTGCCTGAAGGGACAGAAGATCAAGTTCTTTTTCAGAACTCAGCTCCTCTCTCAGGCAGCACCACCCCAAGTCCTCCCCAGATGAGGCTCTGCCTGAGGGAGAATCTGGGCCCTGCACTGCCTAAGGAGTTCAGAGGTCCCTGACAATGAGACCAGGCACCGGGTGCTGGGGACCTCTTCTCTGTGACTGAGCTGGACCCAGGCCCCGAAATGTCTTTGGGATTCCCAGCACTGGGGGTAAGGAGGAGAGCATGTGTCTAAGAGGTACCATGGGGGTCCAGGGGGTCCACTTGGGAGGGGTTTAGGGGCATCACTCTGATGGAGCGGCTGGGGCTTGTCTGAAAGCTGCATTTGCATTTGAAGGTGACCTTGAACTTTTATGGAATCCAAAACCACCTCAAAGTGATGTTTCAGCCTTGCGCCTGGGCCAGAACCTGGCCCGGCAGCTTCCAGCCTGGGTACGGATCTCTGACTCCTGGGCAGTCTGCTGTTTAGAAAATTCTTCTCCACGAGCCTCAGTTGTCCGCCTTGTAATTGTACCAGCTGGGTCTCATTCAGCGGCTGGAGCCAAAAGGCATCCATCTGCTCTCTGTTCTCAGCACAGCCCTGCCGCAGTTAGCGGCAGTAACACATCCCTGCAGGTCTTCTCCAGGTGAACACCAGCTCTTGGAATCACTCCTCACGACAAGGGCAGCATGGAGCTGTGCGGAAACAGTCCCTGGGGGGCCTAAGACTTGTCTTCTGCGACCAGACACGTCTGGAATTACGCAAGGCTTTTTCCACATAAATTACTGTTTTTAACCCATATCTCTCCCAGCTCTACTTATTCACACACACACACCCCCCTGCCCCGAGTGGGAATTTTACATTTTACATTTCCCCCTCCTAACCCTGTTTCAAGCTGTCACTATCTTTTTGTATCTTGATTCCAACATCCCATTGTATCAGCTTTCTCTCCCAGCCTGTGTCCCGTGTAATCTGATAAGTGGCCTTCTGTGCCTTTATCCAAGCCACTGATAAAAGCATTAAACTAGACATGGTCAAGTTCAGAGAAAGCCGTGTAGCCTCTGGAGAGCCCTCCAGTTTGATATTGATTCATTAATTAGTCTCTTTGGACATAGTTGTTCAACCAGCTCTGGATCTGGCTAACATCCTGTCCACAGGGAAGTCTCGAGAGACTTTCTCAAACGCCCCACTGAAACCAGAAGTTCTGGGTCTACAGCAATCTCCTGCTTCATCTGTCCTGGACCCTAACGAAAATGGGGACTGAGTGGGTTTGGCCTGACCTGCTGGTGAATCCATGCTGGCTCCTGAGGCCCACAGGCCCTTTGATAATTGTTCCCAAACTACCTGCTTAGTGGCCAGTTCTATAATTTTACTCAGAACCAGCATAAAATTAATTTGCCCAACATTTCTGGAATCTATCTTTCTTTTCTTTGGAAAACTGGAGTGTTTACTGACCTCTTTTTTTTTGTCCTCTTTAGTTTTCCATGATTTTTCAAGGACTGCTGTTTTAGGTTCGGCAAACGTCTCTGCTAGTTCTTCCAGAAGCTTCAGGGATAGCTTGTTCATGCTAGAAGGGAAACTGATTTAAAGCAGCTAGCTGCCCAGAAACCATAAAGAAAAACCCTTATGTTTGGCTACATAAACATTCTAAACATGTCTATGGAAAAAATACCTCTCCAAAATAAAAGCGAATAACAAAAACGTTTACCACAAATATGACACAAGACTAATTTTTCTATCATACAAGCAGGTCTTAAAAATCAATAAGAAAAAGAGTGGAAAAATGAGTAGAGGATATGAATAGGCATTTTATGGGAAAAAAGGCCAAGAAGCATATGAAAATATGCTTAATCTCTCATAATTAATGCAAAACAGCAAGGTTAAATCTATATATTACCATTAGAAAAAGTGAAGTAGAACGACCTGGGCTGATATGGAAAGAGCTCTGACACATTAAGTGGAATAAAAGGTACACAACTGTCTAGAAGTATGATTCTATTTGTGTAAAAAAAATGTATGTATATGTATATTCATAAAAATATCTTGAAGGATATGTAAGAAACTACAAACATCTCTGGAGAGTAGGACTGGGGTTTAGAGACAGGGTGAGAAATTTTGTTCTTTGTATTATGTCTTCGTATATGGGTTTAATTTCTTTACCAACACCACATGCATGCATTTGTTTTATAATTTTTTAAAAAAAATGCCGCCTTGTCTCTTGCTGTACCTACCATTCAGGTGTTCACCAAGAGCAGCTGGGTCAGGCTCCTCATCATTCTCCTTGAAGGAGAAGGGTGCGGACAGGACTCTTGGGTCCTTCTTTCTCTGTCCTGGTTTAACTGCACCACCTGGACCTTCTGGTGACTCTGGGCTCTGAATGCAGTTAAAAGTCCTGCTGTTGCCTTTATTTGATTTTCTATGGTTTTGGGGGGTTTTTTGTCTGTTTTTTGCTGAGCAAGATTGGCCCTGAGCTAACATCTGTTGCCAATCTTCCTCTTTTCACTTGAGGAAGATTGTTGCTGAGCTAACATCTGTGCCCATCTTCCTCTATTTTATATGTGGGATGCTGTCACAGCATGGCTTGATGAGCAGTGTGTAGGTATGCGGCCAGGATCCAAATCTGTGAACTCTGGGCTGCCAAAGTGGAGCACATGAACCTAAGCACTATTCCACCAGGCTGGCCCCACATTTTTCTATTGTTCTGGTGGAATTTTTTTCCCCCAATTTATCCTCATTTTGGACACTATCCTCCGAAATACAGGTTCATTTCAACCCTTTTTGTTTCCTGGTTTTGGCTGTGTCTCTCCTTCCATCCTCTGCCTGGGTCCCTGGTAAACCTTAACTGACACTGTAGAAGCCTCTCCTGTTCCTCCTTGACAGCAACTGTTTTCCTGGGTCAGAATCGGGGATGTGGGACCATACCCATCTTTGCTTGGAAAGTTTCCATCTCCACTTCCTGAAAGCCAGGCTTCCTTTATTCAGCACAAACCCATCAGGCGCCAGGGTGCTGGGGAGCCACAGGAGAGCTTAGACAGCCAGCCCTCACAGGACTCCACCAGAAGCAGAGTTTATGCTGATGACTTATAATGCAGACTACTTAAAACCTCACTGTGTCCACAGTACTGCCCAACACACCCTTGACTGTCCCTGCTGACACTGAAGTCTCTGAGGAGGTGGAGGAGCAAGGGAAATGGATCATCTGGCCCGCTTCCCCCATCCCACTCCTCATCTGATTGTGATGCTGTGGAGACAGCCTTTGAAAGGAAAGGGTGTTCCGATTCCGGTTCTTGGGAAACCTCAGGGAACAAAGGGAGGCTAATAGGTAGGGACGTGATTGTTCCTTTTCAGTTGGAGTTTAGAAAACAGAGTCATTAAAAGCTCTCTGAGTTTGGGAGAAAGCCTGTGTGTGTGTCCCCATGTGGGGAAGCTGAGTGTGAGAATAAGGAGGGAAACTGTGTGCTCTCCTGAAGGCGGGTGTAGAGGGTGGTGTAGGAATGTGGAGAGTTCAGGGTCCCTTCCCCCACTAGCGTCCAAATTGCAGTAACCGCAGATTAAGTGCTGCTGACCCCAGGAGACAAGCTCTCTGTTTCCAAGGGAACCACATGGCTCAATCAAGGCCCCTGGAAGGGAGGGTGAGCCAGGATGGAGCAGCCCTTCAACTGTCTAGAGCAGCAGCCGGATGGTGGAAACCTCAGCCCTGCTTCAGCCCACTGAGGGATCCGGACAGGTCACTTAACACCTCCTGGCTGAGCTTTCACTGGCAAGGATGCTAGGAGCAGCTGGAGTCCCTAAGCAGGTGCCTGGTCCTAGGAGGGGCGAGCAGGTGACTAGGAAACTTGGCTATCCCCACCCTCCTCTAGGTCTCTGAGCAACCTTGGGATAGTCACTTGGCCTCTCTGGGCGTGGCTTCCCCATCTGCACAATGAGAGCATTGGACAGAATCTCTAAGGATCCCACCAGCTCTGTGACTTTCTCCTGAGACTACTTTCCTCTCCTCTCACATCCAGACCACCTGGACCAAACTGTGCCTGGAATAGAGGACCCAGGGAAACCATTCTCCTTGCCACTCTGCCCCAACAAAGAGCTCCAGCTGTGCCATTTCCGTAGCAACCAATGCTTCCCATCTTCAGAGAGCAAGTGGGGAGTCCAAGAGGCCGACAGTGCTTTTCTCAGCAACTTCAGGAAGGAGCAGAGGTGGGAGTTGAAATGTCAGGAGGGCCCCTGAGCTGAGGAGAAGGTAAGAAGGGCTCCCTCAGCCCACAGCCCTTCAGTGGGGCCACCGGAAAGTCAAGAGCCCAGTCCAGGGCACCCTGGCCCATGGGTCTGTCCAACCTCCTCAGAACCAGTATAAGGAAGCCCAGACTCTGACTGCCAGATTGGAAAGACATGGCAGTGCCATGGGGTGGAAAGAGCCTTCGGAGTCAGGCAGGCTGGTTTCACCTTGCGGCTCCTCCAATTACTGGCCCTGTGGCCTGGGCAGGTCACTAACCTCCCTGAGCCTCAGCCTCTTCGTCTGTAGAGGAAGGACAGTGACACCCACTTCACAGGCTGGTTGTGAGAATTAGATAAGGTAGATGAGTAAATACCTAGCAGAATGCCTGGTGCATGGTAAGTGCTCACCAAATGGCAGAAAATTTCTATTAATAAGTGTTTTTATAGATCATTCAGGTCAGTGGTTCTCAACTTTGGCGGCACGTTAAAATCACTAAAGGAGCTTTAAAAAATGCTCAGGTCTGCCCCCAGGGCATCCAGCGATGGGATCCATGCTTCAATATTTAAAATGTTCCCCCAAAGATTTCTGTTTCTAGCAGTAAGAACGTAGTAGGAATTGAATTTACATTTCCATCTTAAACAACTAGAAATCTGGACAAAATACAGACAAAATACGATGGTTTTTAGATATTGAACAACACTCAAGGTAGGACTGTAATTGCTTAGTGAAAGGAAAAAAACAAAATGAGTCCTACAATTTCATCTACTTGCCACTCCGAGTTGAGGAAATAGAGACTGAAGTTCAGAGAGATCCAGGTGGCTAGAATTTGTGGACAGAGCACTGGAGAAGTGAGAACTGCAGAGAGAAAGAGCTGCAGAGCCTTGCAGAGGGGGCCTCCTGGGTCTGTGGCTAAGAACTCATCTGGGCAGGAGTGAAAGAAAACCACTGGGAAAAGAACCACCCGAAAGCAATAGACCAATGAATTTCCAGAACTCAGACACGGCTGGGAAGTGTCGTTCACCCCGGCCAGAATACAGAGACATCAGCTAGAGTCCCCAGAAGGGTATCATCTTAGTAGGAGGGCTAAATTAGCCCTAAAACAAAGGGTGCTCTAGAACCACCCTGAAAAACATGAAATAACAAGCCTTAAAAGGATCCAACTATTTGCCAGTAACTTGTGTCCCAGAAGAAAACTTAAGACTATTTATGGGAATACATAAATATCCAGAACCCAAAAATGTACAATTCACAATGTCTGACATCTAACCAAAATCACCAAGTGTATTAGTCTCCTATTGCTGCCATGACAAATTACCACAAGCTTAGCGGCTTCAGACAACACCCATTTATTATCTTACAGTCTCTGTAGGTCAGAGTCCGGGCACAGCATAGCTCAGGGAGCTCTGCTTATGGTCGCTCAAGGCTGAAATCAAGGTGTCAGTTTGCTTTGTTCTCCTCTGGAGCTTGGGTTTGTTTTCTCAGCTTAACCTCAGTTCCTGTGGTTTAGGACTGAGTTCCCCATTTCCATGTTGGCTGTCAGCTAGAGGCTGCCCTCAGCTCCTTGAGGCTTCCCATATTCCTTCTCCTGGTGCCTGTCTATCTTCCAATCAGTAATGGTGCATCAAGTTCTATCATGTTCCGAATCTCCCTCACTTCTTTTTCTGCCTCTGCTGTTAAGGCTCAGGAGATTCTGTTGGGCTTACCCAGCTAATGCAGTATAATCTCCCTATCTTAAAGTCCAATGGTTAGTAAACTTAATTACATCTGCAAAGTAGTTTTTTCTATGTGAGGTAATAGATCCACAGCTCCCTGGATTAGAGCATAGAATCTTCTTGGGAGCAGTAATTCTGCCAGGTGTGCAAAGGAGCAGGAAAATGTGATCCATTCCAGGTGAAAAATCAAACGTTAGAAATAGATCAGAAATCAGAGAAATTAGAAATTAGAGATCAAATTAGTGGACAAGGATATTAGAACAGCTATTATGAATATACTCTTATGTTTAAGAAGATGGAGGAAAATATGATCATGATGAAGAGAGAAATGCAAGATATTTAAAAACATCCAAATGGGATTTTAGAAATGAAAAATTCCATATCTGAAATTACTCTTCATTTTCAATGTCTGAAAATACACTGGATGGGATTAACCACAGATTAGACACTGAAAAAGAAAAGACAGTAAACTTGAAGACATAGCAATAAAAACAATCCAAAAGAAGAACAGAGGGAGAAAAAAATCCAGAAAAAATACAAAAGCTGTGGGATATCTTCAAGCAATCTAACATGAGTCATAGAAAGAGGAGGAGACAAAATCTTTTTGAACAACAATGACTAGAAATTTTCCAAATTTGATGAAAACTATAAATCTGTGGATCCGTGAAGCTCAATGAAACTACAGCGGGAGAAACATAAAGAAAAATCACACCAACATGCAATGCAATCAAATTGCTGAAACCAGTGATAAAATGAAAATCTTATAAACAGCCGTGGGGGAAAAAAAGAGATGCAACATATATAGAGGAACATAGGAATGGCAGCAGACTTCTTGCAAGAAACTGTTCAATCCGGAAGACAGTAGAATGACGTCTTTAAAATATTGAAAGAAAAGCTCTCAACCTAGAATTTAATACCTAGCAAAAAAAATTTTGAAAATGAAAACAAAATAAAGCCTTTTTGGAGCAATGAGAGCTAAGAGAATTCATTGTCAGCAAACTTCCACTACAAGAAAGCTTAAAGGAAAACGTTCAGGATGGGAAATGATATGAGGTAGAAATTTGGATAGACAGAGAAATCAAGAGTGGTGGAAATGTAGAAATGTGAATAAATATAAAAGATGTTTTTAAAATAATTTTTTGTCTCTTTAACATAAATTGACAAAAGATTTTAAAGCTGACTTGAAATATAATTGACATGTAATACTACACATATTTAAAATATTTGCTGTTTTGACACACGTATATATGCCAGTGAAACCATCACCACAAAGAAGAAATTCAATGTATCCATTACCTCGAAAAGTTTCCTTATGCTTCTTTCTAATCCTCCTTCCCACATCTCTCCTCATCCCCCACTCCTACCCGGTAAGCGCTGATCTGCTTTATGTCACTATAGATTAGTTTGCAGTTTCTAGAGTTTTATAAATATGCAATCATATAGTATGTATTCTTTTCTGGCTGGCTTTTATTCCTTTTTGTTGCTGAGTACTATTCCATCGTTTGGATATATCACAATTTGTTGATTTGTTCATCTGATGATGGATGTTTGGACATTTGCATTGTTTCCACTTGCTACTGTTACAAATCTGCTATAAATATTTATGTACAAGTGTTTGGATATATGCAACATCTTGAGGAAAGACATAAAAGTGGAATGGCTGGATTATATTTTCTCAATATGTGCCTTGTACATTCATCCTCTCAAGAGTATTTTCTTTTAACTGGTCTTTTTCTTGTTCATCAACCAGTCTTTCTGGTGTGGAAGATTGGCCTTGAGCTAACATCTGCTGCGAATCTTCCTCTTCTTTTTCCTCCCCAGAGCCCCAGTCCATGGCTGTGTATCCTACTTGTAGTCCTTCTGGTTCTTCTGCGTGGCACGCCACCACAGCATGGCTTGATGTGCAGTGTGTAGGTCTGCACCCAGGATCAAAACTGGCAAACCCTAGGCCGCCAAAGCAGAGCACATGTACTTAACCACTGCGCCACTGTGCCAGCCCCAGGAGTATTTTTTGAAGAACAGACATTTTTTTAATTTCATGTAGTCCAATTTATCAGTTTCTTCTTTTATGTATTATAGTTTTGGTGGAATGTCTAGCAAATCTTCACCTAACCAAAGTGTATATTTAACTGTCAAACAAACTGCCAAACTCTTCGAAAATGGTTGGTACATTTTACATTACCACCAACAGTGTGCGAGAGTTCTGGGTCCTCCACATCCTCATCAGCAATTGGTACAGTCAGTCTTTTTAAGTTGGCCATTCTAATAGGTATGTGGTGGTAGCCAATGGTGCTTTTAATTTGCATTTCCCTAATGAGTAATGATGTTGGACATCTTTTCATGTGCTTATTTGGTAGTCATATATCTTCTTTAATAAAACATCTGTTTCACAAATATCCCTCGCAAATTTTACATCGGATTATTTGTTTTCATATTATTGAGTTTCAAGTTCTCTTTATACATTTTGGATACAAGTCCTTTATTAGATATATGTGCTTTGCAAATATTTTATCCGAGTCTGTGTGTTGTCTATTCATATTGTTAACTGTATTTTTTGAAGAACAGACACTTTCAGTTTTGATGGAGTCCAATTTATTCTTTTATGGATTATGCTTTTGGTGTCATGTCTATCAACTGAAGATAACAGAGATTTTCATCCAAATTATCTTTTAGTATTTCTATAGTTTTTGGTTTTACATTTGGATATATGATTCATTTTGCACTAACTTTTGTATATGTATTTGTATATGATACGATATGGACCAAATTTCTTTTTTTTTTGTGTATGAATATCCAATTGTTCCATTACCATTTGTTGAAAAGAATATCTTTTCTCTTCTCAGTTGCCTTCGTACCTTAATAAAAAATCAGTTACTGGTATATGTGTGGTTCTATTTCTGGATTCTCTATTCTGTTCTATTGAACTGTTATCTGTCTTTAAGCCAATGCCATGGTGTTTTGATTATTGCAACTTTGTAGTAAGTCTTAAAATCAGATCATGTTAGCATTCCAAATTTGTTTTGTTTTCCAAGATTTTTTACTCTTTGAGGCCCTTTATATTTCCATATAAAATTTAGAATCAAATTGTCAGTTTCTACCAAAAAAACCTGATGGGATCTTGACTGGGATTTCAAGCAACAAATAAAACAATTGAGGGAGAATTGATATCTTAATGATATTTGGTCTTCTGATGCAGGAACGTGGTGTGTCTCTCCATTCTTTGGGTCTTTAACTTCGTTGTGCACTATCTTGTAGTTTCTAGTGTACAGGAATTGCCATATTTTATTATATCTATTTCAAAGTATTTAATATTTTCTTGCTATTGTAAATGGTATTTTAAAATTTGAATTTCCAACTGTTCATCCCTAGTATACAGAAATACAGATTTTTATATCCTGTTACCACATCACTTATTAATTCTAATAGCACTTTTTTGATCCCTTAGGATTTTCTTCTTAGACATGATCATGTCATCTGTGAAGAAAATAGTTTCACTTTTTCCTTTCCCATCTGTATGCCTTTTTCTCTTTTTGCCTGCGTGCACTAGCTGGGACCTCCATCACAGGCTCAGTCGGAGTGGTGAGAGTGGAGTCCCTGCTCTGTTTCCAGTCCCGGGGGAGCGTTCAGTCCTTCACTGTTAACTGTGACACTGGCCATCAAGTTTTCATAGAGGCCTTTTTCTGGTTGAGGAACTTCCCTTCCCTCCCAGTTTGCTGAAAGTTTTCTTTTCAAAATCATGAATGAGTGTTCAATTTTCTAAAATGCTTTTACTATATCTATTAAGAAGGTCATATGGTTTTTCTTTTTTAGTCTATTAAGCTAGGAAGATACATTGATTTTTCAGGGTTACAACAACCTTGCCTTTTGGGGGTAATCTCCACTAGTCGTGGTGTACTGCCTGTTTTATATGTCACTAGATTAACTTTACTAATATTTTGTTAGGATATCTTGCTTTGTATTGATGAGGAACTCGGACTGAAGCTTTGTTTTCTTAGAATGTCTTTGGTGTCAGGGTGACGCTTGCCTCATAAAAGGAACTGGGAATGGTTCTCTCCTCTTCTATTTTCTGGAGGAGTTTCTAGACAATTGATATTATTTTGTACGTAAATACTTGGTAGAATTCACAGTGAAGCCATCTGGGCCTGGAGTTTTCTTTATGAGAAGAAATTGAATTTGTTTCATAGATGTAGGGTGATTCAGGATATCTATTTCCTCTTGAGTGAGCTTTGTTAGTTTGTGTCTTTCAAAGAATTTATCCATTTTATCCAAGATGTTGAATTTATTGGCATAAAGATTTTTAAAATAATATTCTCTTATTATCCTTTTAATATCTTTAGAATTTGTAGTGATATCACCTCTCTGATTTCTGATATTGGTCATTTGTGTATTTTCTCTTTTTTTCCTGATTAGTCTTGCTAGATTTTAGCAATTTTATTGATCTTCTAAAGGAACTAACTTTTCATTTTGTTGACTTTTTCTATTGTTTTCCTGTCTTGTTTTATAGATTAACACTTTGGTCTTTATTATTTCCTTTCTGCCTACTTTGGAGTTTTATTTGTTCTTTTTTAAAAATTTTCTTATGGCAGAAGTTGAAGTTGATTTGAAAACTTTGTCCTTTTCAATACCAGTGTTTATTATTATAAACTTCCCAGGTACTGCTTTAGCAGCATCCCACAAATTCTGATATGCTAGCAAGTGCTGTCAAATTTCCTTTTTTTCAATCAACTTTATTTTTAGAGCAGTTTTAGATTTACAGAAAAATCGAGAAGATAGTGCAGAGAGTTCCCATACACCCTGTACCCAATTTCCTCTGTTAGCAGCATCTTACATTACTATGATGCATTTGTTACAATTAATGAAACAATATTGACACATTATTATTAAATGAAGTCCACAGTTTATGTAGATCTCCTTGGTTCTTACTAGCGTCCCTTGCCTGTCCCAGGATCCCATCTAGGATACCACAATGCATTTGGTTATCCCGTCTCCTCTTGGCTGAGGCAGCTGCTCAGACTTGCCTTGTTTTTGATGACCTGGACAATTTGGAGGAGAACTGGTCAGATATTTTGTTGGATGCTCCTCTATTCTGCTCTACCAGGATTTGTCTGAGTTTTTCTCATGATAATACTGGAGTTACAGATTATTGGAAGACCACAGAGGTAAAAGGCCATTTTCATCACAGCGTATCAAGGGTAGTGTTAGGAGTTCAATTGTGTCCCCCCAAAAAGAATATGTTGACGTCCTAAACCCCTGTTCCTCAGAATATGACCTCATCTGGAAATAAGGTCTTTCCAGAGATAATCACGTTAAAAGGAGGTCACTAGGTGGGCTCTATTCCAGCGTGACTGGCGTCCTTATGAAAAGGAGACATTTGGGCAGAGACAGACAAACAGAGGGAAGATGATGTGAAGACACACAGGGAGAAGATGACTGTGGGATTTGAGGGATTTGAGCCTACAAACCAGCGAACACCAAGAATTGCTGGCAAGCACCGGAAGGTGGAAGAGGCAAAGAAAGACGCTCCCCTGGAGCCTTGATTTCAAACCTCTAATGTCCAGAACTTGGAGACAGTAAGTTTCTGTGGTTTCAAGCCACCCAGTGTTTGGTACTTTGTTGCAGCAGTTCCAGGAAACTGACACAGGTCCATAGTACAAATGTGATTCACGACTGTTGATGCTGGCCTCGATCACCTGGCTGAGGCAGAGTCTGTCAGGCTCCCGGTGATTTTTATGCAGGAGAAACAGGAGGCAATGGAGAGGTCTTCAGACTCTCTACCAGTAACAACTCTGGCTTTTTACCTGTTCCTTTGAAGAAAGTACCGCAGGAAACAAAGCTCACACCGGGAAGGCATGTCTTGGGTATTGGGCACCTTGACAAACCCAGGCTTGCTCAGAACTGCTCTGAGCCTCAGGCTACTGCAGAGGCAGTGCTGTGTGAGGGTGGGGGAGCCCTGGTGGCTGGGACCTCTTTTCCCATGGGTGACAGGTAGGACAGGACACATTCAAGTGCTTCCCCTTATGCCCTAAACTAGAACTCTAGCCAGAGGCCAACTTCCTCCTTCTAGCCCCAGTGTTATGAGGGGGGAATATCCAAAACGGATATAGGTTAAAAGACAAAAAAAAAGCACGCATGAGACCAACGTGTCCAGAGCCTAAAGAAATAGAATTTAGCAGAAAAAAAGCTGGGTTTTTGTCTAAATTTTCTTCAGGATATTGGAATAGAGCCTTTTGACACTGTATGTGCCATATTTAATTAACCAATCCCTTGCTGATGGACAATAGTGGTGTTTCCTATTTTTTACTATTATAATGCGCTATGAACCTGTTGCTTTCTGCAAGCACTCTGAGAGATGGATTCCTGACAGTGAACCAGCTGGCTCGTAGGGCAGGAGCATTTCTAATCTGGATGCACATCACCGAATTACTCCTGAAAGGTTGCACATCACCGAATTACTCCTGAAAGGTTGCACATTCCTGCAACAGTCTGGCAAGTGCTCATTTTCACACATCATCACCAACACTGGATGTTACCTTTTTATGAATTTGTCTATTAAAAGTAAGGAAGAGTTGTCTCATTTTCATTAGGCTCTTTTGATTTCTTCTTTGACTCATGAGTTATTTAGATGCATGCTATTTACTTTCCAAATATGTGGGGATTTTCCAGATACTTTTTTGTTATTTATTTCCAATTTAATTTTATTGTGGTCAAAGAACATACTTTGTATGACTTGAGCACAAAATCATAATAATTTACTATTAATGGTAAATTAATTGTGACTTGTTTTATGACCCAGAATATGTTCTATCTTGGTAAATGTTCACCGCGCACTTGAAAAGAATTGGTATTCTGCTATTGTTTGGCAGAGTGTTCTGTGCCATTTAAAGCAATGGTAGGGTTGATAGAGTTATTAAAATCTATTATATCCTTTATGATTTTCTGCCTACTTTTCCTATTATTGGGGCGTTGACTGTTTCAACTGTAATTGTGGATTTCTCTATTTCTCCTTCCAGTTCTATCAGTTTTTGCTTCAGGTATTCTGAAGTTCTGTAATATATATGTATAACATAACACTAACTATTAATTGATCACTTTATCAGTTTAAATGGCTTCTTATTCCCAGGTAATATTCTTTGCTCTGAAATCTTCTTTGTCTAGTATTAAAGTGGCTACTCCAGCTTTCCTTTGTTTAGTGTTAGCATACTATATATTTTTCCATCCTTTTACTTTTAACCTAATTGTGTTTTTGCAGTTAAAGTGCATTTCTTGTAGGCAGCATATAATTGGGTTTTGTTTTTTTTATCCAATCTAATGGTTTCTGCCTTTTAATTGGGGTGTTTATGCCATTTCCATTTAATGTATTTTTGATATGGTTACACTTAAATCTATCATTTTTTGTGTCTCATCTATCCTTTCTTTTCTTTTTTTGCCTTCTTTTAAATTTATTGAGTATTTTTTATGAGTTCATTTTATCCTTGGCTTGTTGGTTGGTTGTAACTCTTTATTGTTTTAATGTTTGATTTAGGGTTTATGACACCTCTTTAATTCATCACAGTCTACCTTTAAGCAGTATACCACTACTTATACATTACAAGGTCTTACATTATAAGAATAGCACACGTCTATTTCTTCCTTCCTGGCCCTTATGCTATTGTTACACATTTTACATAATACATTGTTATCATTTTGCTCAAACAACTATCTTTTAAAGATATTCAGATAATAAAAAATATTTTTACTCCTGTAGTTATCATTTCCAGTGCTCTTTATTCCTTTTTACAGATCCATATCTCCATCTGGCATCATGCTCCTTCTGCTGAAGAATGTCCTTTGACATTTCTTGGAGTGTGAATCTGCTGGCGATTAATTCTTTCAGCTTTTGTATATTTGTAAGTGTCTTCATTTTGTTTGCATTTTTAACAGATATTTTCACTGGGCATAGAATTCTAGGTTGATAATTTTTTCCAGAAATTTTAAAAGTTGCATTCCACTGTCTCTTTGCTTTCGGTATTCTGACTAGAAATCTGTAATCTTACCTTTTTTCCTCTGTAAGTAAAGTGTCTTTTTTCCTCTGGCTACTCCTAAGATATTCTCTTTATCACTGGTTTTGAGCAGTTTGATTATGATGTGCCTGTTTTCATTTTCTTCAAGTTTCTCATGCTTGGAATTTATTTTAGCTTCTTGGATTTGTGGATTAATAGTTTTCATCAAATTTGAAAAACTTTTGGCTAATATTCAAATATTTTTCCTGTTCCATCCACCTCCATCTCTCCTCTCCTTTGGAGAGACTGCTTGAAGACCCACAGTTCAATGATCCTCTTGTCATTTAAAAAAAAACCTTTTTTTAATGTTTCATTTTGTTTCTATATGTTTCATTTTGGACAGTCTCTATTGCTACATCTTCAAATTCACAAATATTTTCTTCTGCTGTGTCTAATCTGTCATTAATCTCATCTCAAACACTGAGATTTTTCATCTCAGACATTGCAGTTTTCAATTCTAGGTGTTCAAGTTTTTAAAAATTGTCATCTATGTATTTACTTAACTTTTTGTACATATGGAATCTAGTTATAATAACTGTTTTAGTGTCCTTGTCTCCCAATTCTAACATCTTCTGTCAGTTCTGGGTCTGCTTCGGTTAATTGATTGCTCTCCTCAACATGGATTGTGTTTTCCTGCTTCTTTGTATGCCTGGTGATCTTTGATTGGATCCCAGACATTATGAATTTTACCTTCTTGAGTCCTGAATATTTTTATATTCCTATAAATATTCTTGTTTTTTTCTGGTATGATGCAGCTAAATTACTTGGAAATAATTGGATCCTTTTGAATCGCCCTTCTGTGGCTCATTAGGCCGAGCTGGAGCGGCTCAGTCTAGAGCTAATTATTCCCTATAACTGAGGCAAGAGCTTCCTGAGTATTCTACCCGATAACTCGTGAATTATTCATTTTTCCAGTCTGGCACATGGGAAGAGACACTGTCTCTGGCTCTGTGTGAGCTTTGGGCTCTGTTCTCTAATCTTTTCATACTGATTTTTTTCCCTACTCATGGATACTTTCCTTACATATGTGTACTGATCAGCACTTTGCTGAGTATTTAAGGTGGTCCCTTTGCAGATTTCCAGGGTCCTCTCTCTGTGCAACAGTTTCCTCTTTCCTCCTCTCTCTTGAGAATTCTAGCTGGCTTCATCTCCCCAGATGCTCAACTTTGTCTCTCAACTCAAGAAGTCCACCAGGCTCCGCCTGAATTCTCTGTCCTTGCGTCAAGACCTGAAAACTCTTTCCACGCAGTGAGCTACAGCCATGGCAGGTCCCAGTTAGTTCATTTCCTGTTTCTCAGAGATCATTCTCCTTCACTGCTGGTGACTAGTGTCTTTATAAGTGTTGTTTCTTATATTGTGTCTGTTTTTCTTTTTAATTGATTGTGTTGGATGGAAGGGTAAATCTGGTCCCTGTTGTAATTTTTGGGCCTATAATTGACTACTTCAAGATAAAATAATAATAATGTATTGGGATTTAAAACAGATGGAAGAGTAATGTATATGGTGACAATACACAGAGGATGGGAGAGAAGAAGTGGAAGTACACTGTGGTAAGGATTTTACAGCATATGTGAAGTGGCATAATATCACTTGAAGGTACGCTGGGATAAGTTAAACAGGTATAATGCAAACCCTAGAGCAATTAAGAAAAAATAAGCTAATAAAAGGGCATGACTAACAACAACAACAAAATAAGATAAATAAGAAAAAAAATAGTGGGTTGGTAAGTTTAAACCAGTGATATAAATAATTACACTAAGTGCTCAATGATCTAAACACTCCAATTAAAAGGCAGAAATTTGATGATAGCGTAAAAAGGCAAGATCTAACTATATGTCACCTATAAGAAGCCTACTTTTTTTTGAGGAAGATTAGCCCTGAGCTAACATCTGCTGCCAATCTTCCTCTTTTTGCTGAGGAAGACTGGCCCTGAGCTAACATTCGTGCCCATCTACCTCTACTTTATATGTGGTACACCTGCCACAGCACAACTTGACAAGCGGCGCATAGGTCCCCACCCAGGATCCAAACCAGAGAACCCCAGGCTACCGAAGTGGAACATGCAAACTTAACCACTGTGCCACCAGGCTGGCCCCTATAAGAAGCCTATTTTATATATGAAGACACAGATAAGTTAAAAGTAAAAAGATGAGCAAATACACACCATGCAAACCTTAATCCAAAGAAATCTGGAGTGATTATATCATACAAAATAGACTTCAGAAGAAAGAATATTACCAGGGATAAAGAGAGACATTTCATGATGATAAATGTGTCAGTTAATCAAAAGGACATTACAATCCTAAATGTGTATGCACTGAACATCAGAGCTTCAAAATATACAAAACAAAAACTGATAGAACTAAAAAAAGAAATAGACAAATATACGGTTATAGTTGGAAATTTCAACTTTCCTCTTAGTAATTGGTAGAAAAAGTACACAAAAAATCAACAAGAATAGAGAAGAACTTAACACTATCAATCAACTTGACCTAATTGACATTTATGGAACACTCCACCCGACAGCAGCAGAACGTACATTTTTTTCAAGTGTTCATGGAATATTCACCAAGATAGAGCATTTTCTGGGCCATAAAACAAAATGAAGAAGATTGGAATCATACAAAGCATATTCTCTGAATACAACACAAACACATTTGAAATCAATAACAGAAAGATATCTGGAAAATCCCCAAATATTTGGTAATTAAATGACATATCTTTAAATAAACAACGGGTTGAAGAAGAAATCATAAGGGAAATGATAAGATATTTTTCACAGGATGAAAATGAAAACAAAACACGTCAAAGCGTGTGGGTGTGTCTCAAATAGTGCTTAGAGGGAAATGCATGGTATTAACTTACTGTATTGGAAAAAGAAGAAAGGTCTTAAAGCACTTACTCAAATTTTACCTCAAGAAACTAGAAAAAAGAAGAGCAAATTAAATCAAAAGTAAGCAGGAGAAGAGAAATGATCAAGAGAAGACATTTTTAAAAATAGAGGTTGGGATGGAAGGGAGGGAGAGAGACTTCAAAAACTGGTTCCTTGAAAATATCAATAAAATTGACAAGCCTCTAACCATGTTAATCAGGAAAAAAGGAGAGAGAGAGAAGACACAAATTACTAAAATCGGGAATAAAAGAGGGACTATCGCCATAGAGTCTACAGATATTAAAAGGTTACTATGAGAACGTTATAAACAAACTTCAACCAATAAGTTCGACAGCTTAGATGAAGTGGACAAAGTACTTGAAATGCACAAGCCACCAAACCTCAATCCAGAAGAAATAAAAATTCTGAATAGCCCTTGATCTATTTTTTATTGAGATGTAATTCATATAAAATTTCACACAACGCAAAATTCACTGTCTTAAACTGTACAATTCAGAGGGTTTTTAGCATATTCACAAGGTTGTGCAACCATCACCTCTCTCTAATTCCAGAATTTTTTCATCACCCTAAAAAGAAACTCTGTACCCATTAATAGCTGACAAGAAAAAAAAAGGCTTATAGATTGGAAATACAAAATTAAACTGATCTTTTTGCAGATGATGTGATCATTTGTCTATGTAGGAAATCCTAAGTGTTCAACAGGAAGCTACTAGAATTGATAGTGAGATTAGCATGGTAACAAGATTCAAAGTTAATATACAAAAATCAATTGTATTTCTGTACACTAGAAATGAATAATTGGGAATTCAAATCTTAAAATATCATTTACAGTAGCATGGAAAAAATATGAAATTCTTTGGAATAAATTTAATAAAATATATGCAATTCCTATGCACTAATAACTACAAAATGTTTCTCAGAAAAATTAAAAATGATCTAAATGAAGGGAGAAACATACTATGTTCATGAATAAGAAGACTCAACAATGTTCAAAGACTCAATGCATTTGCTGTCAAAATGCCAGCAGGATAGTGGGAGAAACTGACAAGCTCATTCTAAAATTCATATGGAAATGCAAAGGGTCTGGAATAGCCAAAACAATTTTGAAAAACAAAACAAACTTGGAGATCTTACTACAGTATTATTTGGAGATCTTGCTGTACCTGATTTCAAGACTTACCATTAAGCTGCAATAATCAAGACAGTGTGGCATTGGCATAATTATAGGTGTTTAGCTCAATGGATCAGGATAGAGTCCAGAAACAGATGCAAACATATACAGTCAATTGACTGTTGATAAATGTGCCAAGGTAATCCAACGGGGAGAGAATAATCTTTTCAACAAATGATACTGGAGCAATTAGATGTTTGTTGCAAACAAAATGAATCTCAATCCTTACCACACATGACACAAAACAATTAACTCAAGATGGATCATAGCCCTAAAAACGTGGGAGCTGAAGCTCTAAACCTTCATGACAAAATGTAGGAGAAAATCGTTGTGACTTTGGGTTCTTCTGAAATTTCTTAAATCTCTGGTTTAAAAAAAGCACAAACCATAAAAGAAAAAATTGATAGACTTAAAGTGTAAAAAAACCTTTCATTCATCAAGATTTAATGATAAGAAGGAAAAAAAGCCACACTAAAGAGGCATGCTATGTACAAAATGTTTCTAAAACATGAAACTTCTAAAAGACTTATATCCAGAATATATAACAAACTCCTGTAATTTCATAATTAGAAGATGAGAAATTCAATGAAATATGGGTGAAAGACTTGAAGTGACTCTTCAGCAAAGATATAAGGACGGAAAATGTGCACTTGAAAAGATGCTCAACATCCTTAGTCATTAGGGAAATACAAATTAAACCACAATGAGCTACTTCTACATACTCACTTGAACGGCTAAAATGATAGAGTCTGGCAACATCGAATGTTGACAAGAATGTGGAACAACTGGAGCTCTTGTTCATTGCTGCAGGAGTGTCATCTACTTTGGAAAAAACAGTTCAGCAGTCCCTTGTAAAGTTAAACATACTCCCGACATGACCCAGCAGCCCCACTCTTGGGTATGTACCCAAGAGAAATGAAAACACTTGTTCACACAATGAATTTATGTGAATGTTCGTGACAGTTTTGCTCATAATAGCCAACTGGAAACAACCCAGATGTCCATCAAGTGGTGAATGGATAAACAAATTGTGGTACATCCATACAATGGAATACTAGTCAGCAAGAGAAAGGACTCAACTACTCATACACACAAAACATGAATAAATCTCAAATGCATTCTGCCAGGTTAAAGAAACCAGACACAAAAGAGCATATCTGGTATGGTTCCATTTATGTGAAATTTCAGAAAAGTTGGAATTATAATGTCAGAAAGCTGACCAGCGGTTCTCAAGGGCCAGGGCTGGAGGTGGGGGTCTGACTGCAACGGGGTATGAGGGAATTGTTGGGGGGGATAGAAATATTATATATGTTGATTGTAGTGGTGGTTGCATGACTGTATGTATTTGCCAAAATCTGTCAAATTGTACACTTAAAATTGGTGAATCCTAGTACAGGCGTACCTCATTTTCTTGCAGTTTGCTTTATTGCACTTCACAGAAATTGCATTTTTTACAAGACCTTCCACTAGCAAAAAGATTATGACTCACATGATAGTTAGCATTTTTTAGCAATAAAGTATTTTTTGAAGGTGTGTACATTTCTTTTAGAAATAATGCTATTGCACATTTAACAGGTTATACTATAGGGTAAACATAATTTTTATATGCACTGGGAAACCAAAATATGCATGTGACTTGCTTTAACGCGATATTCCCTTTTGTGTTTATCTAGAACCCAACCCGCAATATTCCTGAGGTATGTCTGTATATGTAAATTATATCTCAATAAAGCAATTCAGTTCTCTGGGCAATTCTAATAGGCAGCCAGAGTGGAGACCACTGACCCAGGCTCCCTACCTTATTTTATTGATGGGAAAACACCAAGACCCGGGGAGGTAAAGCTTCGGGAGGCACTGAGTCATTGTCTAAGCAGTGAGCAGGTGGGTGGGTGGGTGAATAACATGGATGAGTGAGGTCACAGCAAATCAAACCCTAGAAACCATGTCTTCTTGCACCCAGAAGCCATCTCCCCTGCAACAGGATTAAGGAAAATTTTAGAATTGGCTCTTAATGGATACAGGGTAAGTTCAGGGTCAAAGCGACCTCAGAGACAACCTGTGGCCCTCTTCAAGGTGAGTGGGGGAGATCAAGAATCTGAAAGACTTAGCCAGGTATGGTGGGCTTGACTACCTCCAAATTTCCCTCCCAAGCTTCAGGCCCCAAGACGGAAGGCACCAGAGATGGGGCGGGTGGACTAGGATTGGTGTGTGGAGTGGAGCCTCACTGCTCAGAGTGGGGTCCATGGACCAGCAACCTAGGAGCCTGCTAGAAATGTGAATCTCAGGCCCCACCCAGACCTACTGAATCAGAATCTGCATTTTATTTGGCATTTATGAGAAGCACTCTGGCAGAAGACTTTGCAAAATTTTTAGAGTTGGGAAGGGGACAGGGCCAGGGATTATGTCCGATTCTTCTCCAGAGGCTGAAAGCTATACAGAGAAGAATGTTGGGCCAGGGGATCAAGAACCAGGCACCTTGGGCAGGTCACTTCCCTTCCCTGAGCTTTGGCGTTCTCATCTATAAAGGGGGGAGAAGGAGAATCGCTGCTCAGCACACCTCACAGATGAGGAAAGGAAGAGGTGGATGTGAGAGCTTCGGAAGCTGTTGGCTGCTGGCATGCCCCTCCCGGCCCACTTCCGCTGTGCACGATCCGCTGGTTTCCTTTCCAGGCAGGCACTGACCTCCCGAGCTCCCAGCTGGGCCCAGACCCACAGTCGGTGCTCACCAAATCCTCACGGCCTGATGGTGCTTTTACAGCCATCTGGCCCCCGTTTCACATTTCTCCTTTACTGGCTCCTGAAGGTGGATATGAGCAAGCAAGGAGCCCCATCGCAGGTGTGCTGAGTGGAGGAGACAAGTTGCTAGAAACTAGGATGGTTTGTGGGAGGCTGCTCTGGAGAGCACATTCCTGGGGCATCACGGGCTGCTGAACCTCCTGGAACCCCCCATAGTTGGCTCCTGGGACAGCTGACACCCTCTGAGCAGGAGCCTGTCCTACCCAGGTTCATGGTGATGGTTCCAGAGACAGGAGGGCTCCTTTCAATTCTAGTTTCCTCTGAAGAGGGAGGACTCAGGTCTGAGGCAGGAAAGCAGGAGCCCTGAGCTCTTGGAGCCTGAGCGCTGGCAGGCCCCTATCTGGCACTGGCAGCGGGATCTTGTGAATGAGATAGTCCAGCAGCATACGGCCCCCTACACGTTTATTCCTTGGCCCCTGTGGTTCCACCACATGCCATGTGACTCCCCTGGCACACGCAGCCACTCCCTGCATTCCTTTTCCTCCCTAGGTATACCAGTGTTATCCCTTTGGAATGTTGTTAATCCCCTCAGCACATATTCTCTCTCTTCTGGCGTGCATTTTACATCCACAGCATGAAGTTAACTGGCCTTGCATTCATTGCGACCCCCTGGCGCTAACTGCTATTTCTGGAATGCCTAGGGACACCCCTGGCATGAGCTGGCACTCTCTCTGGCACGGAGAAGAATTCTCTGGGCACGTGCTTGCTTACTCAGTATGCACTGGATAAAGGCTACAGCATTTTTTCTAGTTCTCAGTCCATGTGTAAACCAGAGGCATTGTCCCCACGGTTTTTTCAAGGTCCTGCAGGGGCAAGTGGGATTGGATTTCATCCGGCTGTGCTGCTGTTAGCAGCAATGTCTACATTCCTATCAAGCCTAACATAGCCAAAACAAAACTTTAATTCCTGCTCCCCCAAACCTGCTCCACATCTCAGTGAGCGGCACCATCCTCCGCTCACTTACTTAAGCCCAAAACCCAGGTATCAACCTTGCTTCCACCCTTTCCTTCATTGCCCACATCCAGTCCTGCTGGTTCCCCAGTCACCTCCAGGTTTCCACTCCAGTGATCACTTTTCTGTACAAACCTGTATTTGCTTCCTGTGGCTGCTGTAACAAATGACCACCAACTTGGTGCCTTAAAATAACAGAAATCTGTCCTCTCCCAGTTCTGGAGGCCAGAAGTCTGAGATCAAGTTCACTGGGCCGAAATCAGGTGTCAGCAGAGCCATACTCCCTCAGGAGGCCCTGGGGGAGAACCTCCTCTATGCCTCTTCCAGCCTCTGTGGCCACAGGCATTCCTCGGCTGTTGGCCATACCACTCCAACCTCTGCCTCCCTGGTCAGGTTGCCTTCTCCTCTTCTGTCTGTGTCAAATCTGCCCCCTGCCTCCTTCTTAGGAGGATACATGTGATTGCATTTAGGGCCCACCTGGATAATCATCCTATCTCAAGAGCCTTAATTTAATCACACCTGCAAAGCCCCCTTTTTTTTCCATACAAGGTAACAATCACAGGCTCCAGAGATTAAGGCATGCATATCTTTTAGAGGGCCGTTGTGGAGCCTACCACATCATCTCACCCAGCAGTTAACTGCTCTTTGAAGCTCTTTCTTCTCTTGGTTTCTATGCATCTCCTCCCTCATTGGCCATTCCTTCTCATTTGGCTTTGTCTGAAGACTATAAAGCAGGGTTTCTATCATCCACTCAGATGCTCAGGCTGAAAACCCATGAGTGATTTTTTATTCTACTTTCCCCTCATGCCCTTCCACAGCCAGTCCATCAGCCAGTCCAGTTGGCTCAACCTCCAAAGTGTAGACCAAGTCTTCCATCTTCACTTCTCCTAACTCTCTTCTATCTGTACAGCCTCCACCTTTGTCTGTAGTCCAAACCATCCTCCTCCCTCACCTGAAATAGACTCTATGGACAAAGGAATGTATCAGAAGCTCCAAGTGCCTGTTGAACATCCTCTCAGCCTCACTCTGATTCCAGCCACGATTGCAGTGAACATTTCCAGGATGGCTTCCACTAAGAGTCTTAGCCCAACCACACGATGTGCAATTTTTTCTTTCTGCACGAGGGCTTTTCTCATGCCACAGTGTGAGACACCAGCAGAGGTCTGCATGGCATGGAGCATGTGTAGCCTGGAAGTGTGGGGGGGGGGGGGGGGTCAACACCCCCTGGGCCAATGGGGGAATGGAAGTCAAGGTAGAAATGCTTCTCCCTGTGAGCCATCATGTGGGAAATTCTGAGAGGCATTCCATATCCTCCTCAGAAGGTCCCAGTGGGATCAGCCCTGATTTCCCATGGTGGGGAGTAATTCAGTAAGGCACCCTTGTATTGGCTTTTTCTCCTCTATTTTACTCTCCCTGGTCCTTCATCCTTATGGATGAAGGTCCTTGTGGGACCAGCTGGGCTTCATTTTTGTTAACTGGGATCATCTTCTAAATAAACTGCCTGCACATGCCTTCAGCTGATGAAACTTGTTCTGTGACTGACAAGAGTCTGAGAAGTGTGGTCCCTACCTGACTCTCCGGACTTATTTTTCCTCACCCTCCTTCCACTCCCCACTCCAGTCTCACTGGCCTTTTTTAAGTGTTCTTCCCTCTCTGGAATTTCTCCCTCCTCAGGACTTTTCACAAGCTGGTGCTCTTTGGAGCTCTCTTCCCTCCCCTCTCCTCTTCTAGATGATTCCAGCTTACTCTTCACCTCTTAGCTCAAGTTTCATTTTCCCAGGGACCTCCTTTACCTGCGGACCAGGTAACATGCCTATTGTGCATTCTTCTCACATACCTTTGGGTAACTTTTCTTTTTGGAAATGTGTGTTCTGCTTGCAGTCTTTCTTCTATTTGTGTTATTATTTGACTAGTGTCTGTCTTCCTCATTAGATGATAAGCCCCAGGAAGATAGAGACGGTTAATTTTTACTCTCTAGTTGTCTTCAAGGCCACGCCCAGTGCAACACACATATCATAGGCAGTCAATATTTGTTGAGTAAATGAATGAATGAATAAATTAGGGCATATTTACTCCATAGTGCTCAAGGTATACTTAGCGCCACAATTTTTTATTCTTTCTGAACAAATTAAACCTGGGTTCAGCACCCATCAACCAATATAGTAACTTTCCAGACTCCACCTAAGCCTCACTCTGAGCAAGTGTCCTGGGCTTAGAGTCCCGCACAGGCCCTGTTGCTTACTAGGTGCTGGAGTTACCCACCCCGCCCCTGCTTCCTGCTTGCTCGGCCTTGATTGAGTGTACAATCAACCCCAAGCTCTGTGGCTCTAATAGGAGCTCCCACCCTCCCCTGCCAGCTGGCACCACAAGGACCGTCACCTTGCCATTCAGTGGCCTGTCCTCACAGCCACCCACATAGCCAGCCCATGGGGGTCCTGCTTCCTGGGAGTGGGCTCAGGTCCATACATCCTCCCTTCCCAAGAAGCCTGGGACATTGTTCTCGTCACCAGTTACAGAGGCTCAACAACACTCAGGTGCCTGGTTGTTCGGCACTTCTCAATTCCAACACACAGTGTTCCTTCCCACTCCCCTTTTCCTGATCAAAAGGTTTGGTGATCCCAAGAGTCATACCCGAAACCCAGACCCTCAAAGGAGCTTGTTTTTCTTTACTCGGGGTTGGTGAGTGGTACAGAAATACAGTAGTTAGTTTCTCCCCTCCTGTGTGGTGGTGGGCAAACTTTCTGCCTTCAAGGTCATCCTCTCCTAAGGATGGACAGAATAATATTAAAGCATCTCCAACATTGAATTCCCAATGACTCAACCTGTTACATTTGTGTACAATTGTAGCGGGGGTGGCGTTCACAGATGTCTTTAAGCCTGGCTGCGCTTCACGACTACGTTTTGTGGCTCCCTTAATGTGTTGCTGTCCGCGGTGCTGAAGTTTCCTTAGGTTCAAAAGTGAGATGCTTTCACCTGTTCTTCCACTCCTCTTCAACCTTTCCCAGGACTCTTACTTTTATTATTTAATTGTTTTAATGAAAGGGATTTAAAAAATTGTTGCAGAAGAAAAATAATCAGGCCTCTCACTTCCCGATGTATGTAGCTTATTTTTGTACTTTTGACAATTCTGTGTTTCCAAAGATTAAAATTTTCCTTCTGGGAAGTTAGAGGAGGTTGAAGCTCCCACCCCATCTGCACCCTGTTTACAAGTATCAGTGTGTTTGGGAGAGATGCTGAGACTTGTGTGGGGGAGGCCGTGTATGCTTGGTCAGTATGAAGCATGGCTAATTTCATTCATTTTCTTGAGCCACGTGTTGAGTATATCCTGTCCACTTGGTTGCCCGAGGTAGAGGTCTCTGAATCATCTTCAGTTCCTCCATTTATCTCACCCCCACAGCCTATGAGTCATGAAGGCTAGTCCAGAAGTGTGCTCATTCACTTCTTTCACCACCACCACAACTGTGGCCTTTGATCAGACCATCATCTCTGAATCATGGTAACAGCTTCTCCTGAGTCTCTTGGCTCCACATTACACCTGCTAGTTAACCCTCCCCACTAGTTGGAGAGCTCCCCCATTGTACTCAAGTGTCAAGTCCAAACTCCTTACCGTGGCCTCTCACCAATCACCATGCTCAGTCCCTCCTCTATGTCTTTGTATATGCTGTACCTCTGGCCTTCACTACCTTCAACTCCTCTGGCTGGCAAACTCCTCCTCAGTCTTTCATGACCAGCTCAAATTTCCCTTATTCCCTGGAGGCTTTTCTGACCTCTGTGCATCTCTGAGCTCCCACAGGCTCATATTCCCACACCACCCAGCTTCTCTGTCCTCCTCTCTCAGCTCTGGGACAGGATTTTGACAGCCTCATCTTTTTAGCCCAGTTTACACCAAGCCCAACAATGATAAGTGCTCAAGAAGAATTTTCTGGATGCATAGTTGGTTGGTAGCTTTTTTCTGTCTTATCAATTGAACCTTTCTCAGAGATAAACCTCTCCCATCTCTACCTGCCAACCATGTTGGAAACTTCTCCTAGCCTCATTCCCTCTCACTTTAATTCATTTCCTCAAGAGCACATAGCAGCTGTTACTCACCTCACATCTCCTAGCTTTCAGAAGCCTGAAGCCTGTGTTTGCATCACTTCCCAATCCACTTTGGTTTCTCTCTCTGAGAAAGAGCTTTCCAGTGTCTTTTGCTTTCTCACAGGTTACTTTATTCAAGAGTGCTGCTTTGTCTTAATATATGAGGCTGTGGCCAGGGAGGGTAAGATACCCAGACAGTTCACAAGGCCCAGGAGCTGAAAATATTCTTTCCTAGGCCAGTACTCTGGTCCCCCCACCTCAACTGCTCCTCATAACCAGGAGCTAAGATCTTCCAGCATCTTCCCAACCTTTAGCTCCCCTAAAATGCTCAGGAACCAAGCTCAGAGTTAGGAAATTAAGCAAATATTTACCTCAAACATAGAAGAAAATTTCCCCCAGTTGGAAATGTGTGCTGCTGTCTCCCTGCAGGTGTGTCTCATTTGCTCAGGCTATAAACTCTAAGCACTTCTGCCCCAGGGCAGGGGAAGGATGAGCGTCTGGAGGAGCCACTGCTGAGGGTGGAGGCAGGCAGACAGTGGGGGATCAAAACTCTTGAGGCTCCTGTATGTGTGGGAGGGTAGTATTCCAAGTATTATGGATTTGGGGGTTGAGATGGGAACTCTGGGTGAGTGTAGAGGCCAGATGTGTGTATAATGGAGGGAGAGGAAAATGTCACAGATGTGGATGAGAAAAGGGAAGGTGTACCCAAGCAGTGGAGAACTAGTGAGGTGGGGAAAATGTTCCAAGGTGCATATGGGAGAATGGAAGGTCCTAGATGCAGGATCAGAGTTTTAGGTGTGGGAGGAGAGGGGCATTCTGTGTGCATGTATTGGGAACAGAGTTCTAGATATGGAATATCTGTGGAGAGGGCAGAATTCTAGACGTGATGACTTGGGGCACAAGGGTCCATATACTTGTGTTTGAGGGTCTGTGTGTTCTCTCATGTGTGTGTGTGTGCATGTGTGGCCTGAGGATCACAGATCAGAAAGCAGGCTGGCCAGCAGTGTGGAATACTGAGGCAGGGGAAAGCTAAGATGGGAAGGGTTTAAGAGGGAGCAGAGGGGGAGATCATGGCAGAAGTCTTCTGCCCTGAGAGCATGAGATCACCCAGGGGCAACTCCCTGCCCACACTGCCCTCAGTGCCCTGTCCAGTGCTCGGCACACAGAGGACCCTTTTGACCTGTAGCTGCTGGACACCAGGCAGTCTCTCCTTACACTGTGTGTCCCCACTCTGGCTACTTGTTTTATTGGGATTCAAAGTAACCTTCTCAGGATATTTTTCAGAACCCAAGTAAATTAGATGACCCCAGACAGGACTCAAGAGAGACCAGGAGGAGCAGCAAGTGCCTCAAGAACATGGCTGATGGGGCTTGAGAGAAACAGGGACTCTGAGGTCCCAGGGTCAGAGATGATAGCCTCCTAGAAATGGGCCTGAAAGGATCAGTGAGATTTGGGTACAAAGGAGGGGGAGGAGGGAGGGGGAGGTACATTACAGCACAGGCGTGAGGAGTATGGAGGCTGAGATGGGGTCAAGGGCAGTGGAGAGGCTGAATCAGTGACAGCACACGGTTTGGATGAGCCTGCGGTGATTGCAAACTCAGATGGCCAATGGAGCCAGGTGGGCAATGTAAACGAGTGAAGCAGGCCAGGAGCAAGATGAAATTAGGAAAAGTGAGGACAGACAAATGGAGAGAGTACCCAAAGAGCCAAGGGCCTTCAAGACGAAGCAAAACAAAACATGGGCCAGCCAAATGAAATCTGGCCCATGGGCCACCAGTTCGAGACCTCAGGAGAGTAGCAACTGCTTTGCTGACCAAGGGTGTATGGCAAAGGGCTTGGATGCCCAGCCCAGCTGAAGAAGGAAATTCTGCAGCAATGTAGGGACAGGGACTGCCGAGGACCACAGAGTGACAATGGTTTCCGGGTGGCGCATCCTTCACCTTTCCCTTACAAGGAGCCAACGGTTTATTGTAGACTCAGCACAGTTGGCCTTGGACCCACATTTTGCTTGCTAGATGACCTCATTTCTCTCTCCATCAAGGTCTTCCAACCTGAGGACCCCTTGGCAAAGCCCCCCTCCACAGCTGCCCCCTAGGCTGGTCTTGCTTTGTGTACAGATCTGTCATCTCCCAGCCCGTGCAACACTCCAGTGCACATTTCAGAGCTGACCCGGGCCTGCCTGCTTCCTTCAGGTGTGGTCCTTTGGGGTGTGCCCCCCCCCCACCACCTCCAAAGTCACCTAATCCCCTTTCATCCTCCTCTGGTGAGGTAGGCAGAGGAGGGCTCCAGGCACCCCAGCTCCCATTGTCTGTGCTCCTTGAAACGTTTAAAGGGATTAGGGGCTGGGGGCTGGGCGCGGGTCGCCTTCAGGGTTGTGTGTTCAGTGGGGGAGAAGATGAGATTCTGCTTTCTTCCATTCCGCCCGTCCAGAAGGGCTGGTGAGTGCAAGATAGATGGTGTGGATAAGGGGGCATCCAATTAATTCCAATTTAAACCCAATTTGGTCTCCTTTATAATTAGAACAGCAGGCGTGTTTTAATAGTGGATTATCTCTCCCAGGCAGTCGTTTGTCATCGCTCTTTCTCTGCACTGGGTCTTCTGGACCCCCCACCCGGGCAGGGGAGATGGAGCTGGGGGAGCAGGGCAGGGCATTGGATGGGAAGATCGTTGGCCATGGGTGCACAGAGGAAGAGTGACTGCAGAGGCTCGTGCGCCATCTCAGCCCAGGTCTTGCCTGAGAGAGTCTGCTCTGTGTCTCAGTTTCCCTGTATACAAATGGGGGAGGGGCATCTCAGTGAGCATTCTTTGCTTTGACATCCATGGGAGAGGAGAGAGAAGACACTGATGGTAGATCTAGGAGGTGAGGTCATAGAGCTCAGAAGGGGAGTCAGAGACAAGGGCACTTCTGTGTGACCCTGGGTGAGTCATCAGCCTTTCTGTGCTTCAATCTTCTCACCTGTCAAATGTGGACAATGATAATAATAATCATAAAAGAAGACCTCAGTTAATAATAATGTCTTAAAATGACCTCACAGCTAAATGTTTTCAAGTGAACTCTCTCACAGAAGCCTCTATCAGTATCCCTCTCCGCCCCGTTCCCTGCAGAGGCCCTTTGGGGACCCAGTAACCAAAAACCGCAGCCAGGAAACAGGACATGGGCAGCCCCAGCTTGGCTTTGCAGGGGCTCAGGAGGTTCAGATGGACTTCAGATTTGGTCCTGAAGGTTGCAAAGCCCTCCCGGGAAAGACAAAGGCCACACTGATTGCAGAGTTGACACGGTTGAGTTGAGTCACTCAGGGGACTGGAGTGGCTGCAACTCCCCTGTCCCAGTGGTGCGAGCCCTTTGCTGTCTGTGAGTACATTTCCAGTGCATGTCTCTTGGGGCCCTGGCCCCCACCCCTCACAACTGACAAGGTAGTTGTCATCATTATGCCATTGGCAGGTAGGGAAACTGTGGCCAGGGATGAACAGGCAATGCTTAGGGCTGGCTTGTTGTGTGAGGCAGCGAGAGCTCAGCGGTCCTGAGGCCCGAGTCCAGCCCTGCCTGGAGCCCATTCCCCGTTTTGCAGATGATGCGTCCCAGGCACACAGCCCCAGAGCTGGACCACTGTCTCTTTCCTAAGGGGCTGGGGCTCTGTCTACGGTGGTCAGATACTCCATGCGACATGGAGCACCGGGCTCACAAACCCAGCCTGCCACCCTCTTCCTCCCTTCCCCTCAGCACCAGGACCTCAGCCACCGCCTGCAGCCTCACAAATCCTCCCGGGGACGTCTGGGTAATTAGGAGATTCTTCATTTACTGATGACACTTTTCATTACCAGAATGAACGCAGACTTGTTCCCTCCCCACCACCCAGGCAGGCTGTTCCTCATGTCGGAGGATTGGTGGGTCAGCTTGAGACTGGGGCCTCCCTCCCCCAGGTCTCAGGACTGCTGCCCTTGCCGCTAGATGCTAGGTCCCGTGGTGCTGGCTCCTCTGAGGGCAGGGCACGGTGCTTGGCAGCCCCGCATTGAACCCACATGGCCACCCTCCGGCCGACTGTTACTGCCTTCTCTTTTACACAAAGAATGAAGTCTCAGAGAGGGTAACCCACTTTGCTAAGGTCACAAAGCTGGTGAGTGAAAAATATATAGGCTCCTCATCTTCCCAAAAGCCCCATGCACGGATGTACACACAGTCCATTGGCTCAAACAATTTGAGGACCACTGGTTTTATAGCTAAATGCAAAAAGAAAGCCAAAATATCTGATTCAAGGGCAGCCAACTTGCCCTCTGAATCTGTCACAAGGGTCCACTCATGGAGGGCCAAGTCACACGAGCACAGGATTGAGTCTCAGCTCTCTTAAGCTGGGGACCGGCCAGTGCTCCTAAGCTAGAGCGCTCTGCATGCACACTCCCGGGCAGCCCGGCTCAGAGGTGTGGGCTGCTGTTTCTGACCCATCAGCTAAGTTTCGGTGCCAGGAAGCACCACGCAGTAGCTAGAACAAAGGGTGGGACTGGATGACCCGAGATCTCCCTCCCCACGCTCAGGCTCTCTGTTGCCCTGCGGCACTGTAGCTTCCTAGGGAAGTTCCTTCTGAGAGCTAACGTGAGTGTCTCCGACTGCACGGGGGACGACTCCTGGACTAAACTGTAGGAAAGTCCTGAGATTGGGGGGGGGGGGGGGGGCTGCTGGGGAGTGAGGGAAGGGGACTTAAGCCGCCAAAGCCTCCATAAGCTGGAAAAATAAGGCTCTTGCCAGAAAAGGTTTTTCTGACCCGAGGGAATTGCATAACAGCAGGGTAGTTTATTTATATATATGAATATATGTATGAATGTATATATATATGTGCTTTGTGATATTTGTACGAACTTAACACACAGCATGAAAGCTTAATGCTGGTAAGTGAAATTTAGTTAGCAGGGAGTCCCTGGTTCCCGATTTATTGCTTCGCCAGGGACTCATGCAGGCTGCAGGGCTGGAGAGCGGGTGGCGGGGAGAGAGCTGGCAACCCAGTTGAATTATGAGTCACAATTTATAAACCATTACGTGCTGTGGATCCCAACGACATTTATTGCAATCTGACCACTCGCGTTTCAAAACTTTTGTTTCGCAAATGAGGAGAAAAAAGCGACCTTAAAAATGTGTTTGAGAACCGGGCCTCACCTGAGGCTGCCTCGGCTGCAGCAGGAGGTCGGCCTGCAGCCTGCAGCCCTGGAAAGAGAGTGACACCCCCTCCCCAGCCTCTCCCTTCACGTGCCCCAGCGCCCTTGACAGCAGGACACTGAGAAGCTCAGTCCACTTTGTTGGAGAAGACAGGGGTAAAGACGTCATCAGGTTTTTAAGGGTAGGATGCAAAGGAGAGATAAAGAAACCCACCATTTATTGGCCTCCTAGTGTGTGCTAGGCAGCGTGTGGGCCACTTTCTTCATAACAACCTGAGGAAGAAGCAGCCTTACTCCCCATTGACAGCTGGGGAAGTCGAGGCCCAGAGAGGTGTACTGATTTATTCCTAGAGGCAGCACGGCATTATGGGTAACAGTGTGGGCTTTGGAGCTGGGCTACTGAGGTTCCAGTAATGTGTGTGACATTGGGCAAGTGATGGAATCTTGCTGAATCTCAGTTTCCCCAACTGAAAAAAAATAGGGATTATACAAGACAATGTATGGGATGGGCACGTAGGAAGATTTGATGTGTGGTAGCTATTTATTAGGATTGTTATAAAGCAAACGGTGGATTTGCAGCCAGTTTTGTGGGGCCCCAAAACCCCAGAACTTTCCACCCCATCACCCTACCTGTTCAATTGAGTGGCTTACTCAAGCCCCACAGCTAAGGAGGGTATCGCCAGGGAGCCCAGCCTCAAGCTTCCAGCTTCTCTTCTCTTGGGGTCATTTCCCAGTCATCCCCTTTCCTTCCCATTTACCAGCTGCACTTGCATGTTGGGGATCTCCACTTGCACCCTCAACAGAGGGTTCTGTAACACCCAGTGAGGCCTGGGTCTGCAGAACACAGGGCGTCCAGACCATTCTGCCACCAAATAATTTGGGGCATCCCAGGTCAGTCACAGTTGCATAGGTTCCCTGCTGCCCTCCCACCCCCACTGCAGACCTTCTCAGAGCCTTTGTATACCACAAAGCATGTTGTGGCTCTGTGAGAAGGGTATATGGTTTAAAGTGTCTCCTAACTTGTTGACCAGGGGAGTTTTGAGGGAAAGGGACCCTAAAACGTGTTTGTGTTAACAAGAACAGGCTTGGGAAACACTGGTCTGGTGGATGGGCTGTTTCTTGGGCATCAGAGTGCAATCCCTGCTTTCTGCATCACCCACCTGTGACTTTGGAAACCCCGCTTGACCTCTGGTGACTCGTAGGGCATCCCCTGGGTGAATTTGGGTCAGTTAAGGTAGCAGGACGCCAAGCAGAAAAGAGAGGGTCAGAGCCACATAGCAGACTGATGTGTCCTGGGATCCACTGAGCCCCAGCCATTGTGTGCTCTCGGCAAGCTCCTTCCCCTCCCTGGGCCTCAATTTCCCTGCTTGTTAGATCTGATGATCTTGAGCGGTCCTCCAGTTCAGGCTTTGTGTACTTGGGGCATCTACAGGTCACAAGGAGTCTTGACAACTCTCGGACTCTCTGTTCCAGCCTCCTCCAGCCCCTCCTGCTGCCTCCCCCCGCCCCCCACCCCCACCCCAGGGAGAATGACAAAGGAGCCAGCAGACCGACCCAGGCTTAATGTAGCTGGAGCAAATTAATAATTGATGCATGAAGAGACAAGATCTGCCTCAGAGGGACGTGAGGAAGGGGAGGGGAGGCCAGGAGGAGGGGGCTGGGGCACAAGAAGGAGGACAGTTCTGCTCCGGCAGGGGCTAGAGTGGGATGGGCTCTTGTGGCCACATGACACTGCCCAGCGCCCGGATGTGGCTTACCTGGGGTCCTTGTCAGGCCCTGCCCAGTGAGACCTGAGGCTGTGGCCCTGGGACAGAGCCCTGCGCTGGCATCAGGGAGGAGAGCACGTTAAGGAGGTCTGATGGAGGGGGTTTGGGGTTTTCTCCACTTTAACCAGAGGGCCTGGGCTGGTTGGAGCTCTGCTCCGTGGATTCTCCAAGGTGGGCGATCCTGGCCTGATGTCACTAGAACATGGGGCAGTGGAAAGCAGATGGGTTTAGGAGCCCCTGGGGGTGGGGCTGGCTCAGGGCATCCAGGCTGCCCCTAGATGGCTGCCCATCTGCCCAGCCCGGAGAATCTGAAGGCCTGGGACAGCCTGTGACCTGGCTGGGTGACCCAGACCCGCGTCCCATCTCCGGGCCTCTGCAGCATGTGGGGGTGGGGCGAGTGATCGCAAGCCTCTTCAGCCTCGCCAAGAGCCTGGTTCTGAGCCGAAGAGCTGACCTGGCACAGCCGCTGCCCCTGGGGCCAAGGTGGAGGGTGAGAGGGGGCAGCGGAGGCCGGCCCATCCCAGAGGCTCTCTGCCCAGCCCAGAGGCTCTCTGCCCAGCCAACACTCTTGCAGCCCACTTGTCCCTCAGGAGGGCCTCTGGAAGCTGGCAAGCCCTCATATGCTCAATACCCTTGCTCCCAGGACTCCAGGAGCAAAGGGGTTGTCAGGACACATCAGCTCCAGCCCCAGGACTGTCACTACCAGACAAGTCAGCACAACGCAGGGAGGTCCCGGCATTCAGTCCCTACATTGTGTCACGTGATCTTGGGAACCTGTGCGTCCCCTCGCCCGGCTCGGTGCCCTCCCACCCCCACCCTGGCCCTGCCGCCTCCCTGTGTGAGGTATCCAAGACAGCTGACCTCCTCGCTGACCTCATGGTGAGGTCACATGACAGATCTACCCAACTGCTGGGACAGAGGGAGACTGCCAGGCTGAGGGAGACAGGTGGTCACCGGCCGGCAGCCGTGTCTCCCTGGCTGGCTAGGGAGGGAGCCTAGGCCAGGGAGATGACGCTCATCACAGCAGCCATTAACTGGGCCTTTACTCTGTGCCCACGTGGTACCAGAGGACCGAGATCACCTCGATTAATCCTCACGAGCACCCCAAAAGGTGAACATTGTCTGCCCCAAATGTGAGACAATGGAGACTCAGAGAGGTCACTTGTCCAACTTTGCACAGCAGGTGAGGGAAGGGCCAGGATCTGTCCTGTCAGAATCCCTGTCTGTCTGAATCTAGAGGCCGTGTTCTTAACTTCTAGATGGGGCTGCCTCACTCACACTCTCATTTGGACATACACTCATTTGTTAAATAAACATTTCTTAACGTCTGTTTCACACTTAGCCAAGTCTGAGCGTACGTTAGGATCTGGCAGTTATTAGGAAGCCTGGTGCCCAGGCATCGGAAGGAAAGGAAACCACATATGCAAAGGCCCGTGGGTGCCAGGAATGGCCCATTTAGGGAAAAGAAAGGGGCCCAGTGTGGTTGGAGCCTTGAGTTAGAGGCAGGAGGTGATAAGATGGAGTCTAATGCCGCTCAGGGTCACAGGAGGAGCTCAAACTTCATTCTTGGTTGGGATACCATGGAAGGGTTTTAAATAAGGTGATATAACGCACCAGTGTTTTGGAAACGTCCCTTTAGCTTTGGAGAGCTGCATGGGTTGAAAGCGACTGTGAGCAGGGACAAGGCTGGAGCTGGATAGCGTTCATTCAAGTGAAGATGAGGACCTGACACGAGGGGTATGGTCGTGTAGGTTACGACATGAGGACAGACGTCTAACAGGTGAAATATGCATGTCTTGCTTGCTTGGCTGGGGAGCAGGTGGGAAAGTCAAGGTTGATCCCTAGGACTCTGCTTCGGGTACCAGATGGATGGTGCGTGGAGCTGGCAGACTCCAGATGAGGAGAAGCTGTGGTCATTTGGGGACCGGTTGGGTTTGAGGTTCCTGAAGGACCTTCAGGTAACGATGGCTGCCCACTGCCAAATATACGGGGTCTGAAGCTGGAGAGAGAGACCCAAGCTGCAGGGAGAGACTTTGAAGGCATCGGCCTAGTGATGGAAAGTGACGTCTCGGGAGAAGAAGGCCTTGCCGAGGAAGAAGGTGACAGAGAGTGAGAAGAGGAGGAAGTTCAGCCTGGAATCCTGAGGAAAAGCAACATGTGGGGTGAGCAGAAAGAGGGGTCTTGGACATCCATGCAGTCAGGCAACAAAGCCTGGGGAGCCGCCAGCCAGGGCTCAGGCGGTGACCGAGGCGTTGCTCCTGACGCGGGTTGGCTCCTGGGGTTGTCCTAACTGGGGGACAGTCCATGTGCCTTTGCCTCCCCTACCAGGTGGAACCTCAGTCCTCTGACTCCACAGGGTCCCACTGGGCCTCCTCACTGGCCCTGTGAGAACACAGGGCAGAACTGAGCCCAGGGCAGCCATGAATTCCCAAGGGCAGAGGAGTGGGGAGGACACTGTCCAGCAGAGGGGTCAGCCTGAAGAAGACCCAGGGGTGAGAGGAGCTTGGAGCTCAGTGGTACCAACATCTGCCCAGATTTGGGTGCTAGGATTCTTTTGTCACAACCAGAGAGCAGGGCTGGTGGCCTCAGCTCGCTATTGGTTCCTGCAAGCCCAGAGACCACCCCAGAAGTTGGTGCTGAGTCTGCTTGCTCTCTCCAGCCTGTGGACAGTTGTTTTGGGGCTTGCCCATGGGGCTTCCCTGGAGGTCCTGGCGGTCAGTCCCCATAGGTGCAGTTGACTCCCTGCGTCTCCTGACAGGGCTCTGCCTTGCCCATGCCCAGGGCCGGCCCAAAGGGCAGGAGCCTCCACTTTCCAGGGGGACCGTGGGATGGACATCCCAGCTTCACTCCTCTGTGAGAAAATTCCAAGTCCACTCCACACAGTCTCTCAGAGGGAACCCGCGGGGCAGCTCCAGTGGCCAGAGCTGTGAGCTGCTCCTTCATCACTTTTTCATGGCTCTCCTCCCCTTCCTGCCTCCCCTCTATCCTTTCTCACAGTGCTTCCTGGGGTCATCTCCTAAACAAATCACTTGCACTCAAATCCTTATCCCAGAATTAGCGATGGGGGATCCTGCAGTGAGACAGAGCCAGGGGAAAGGACTTGACCTTCCTTCCTCTCCGGGGCCACTAAGACTTCTCCCCTCACTCACCCCTGCCTGCCAAGAGCTCTGTGCCTATTCCCTCTGTCCCCCATTCTGCTTCCCTTTCTGCTCCTTGAACTTACTCAGGGTCCATAGGGCACTTCAGGGGCCCCTGGAAACAACGGCAAGAGCGTGGGCCTGGGGATGGAGAGGCTCATCCCTAGCTGAGTGCCTGGGCTGACTAGAGCTGGGCAGCTGGAACCACCGTGTCTGCTTTGGCAGTTACTGCCTGCTGATTGCAGAGGTCCGTGTGGGGCTGGAGGAGGAGTAGCAATTAGCTGCTGCGGTGACAGCAGAGATGGGGCTGCTAAATGGGCCCATTAGAGGGCATTAGTGAAAGGCCAGCATGGTGGCCTGAGCAGACGCACGGCCTCCATCAATGGCTCGATGGCTTGGTGGCTCGCTGGGGCTGGGCCTGGGGGAGGTTTACCTGAGACGTATCGGGAGGTGTGCCCCTGAGGTGAGAGCAGCTTTAAAAAGGTGGTACTCCCTCCTGCAGCCATAGCCCCTGGACGTGGGGTTCCCAGCTGTGGTCATTCGGAGTCCACTTGCAGAGTGACACCCAGCCGGCAGATAATGGCTTTAATGTGGCCTTCCACGTGGAGCACTTAACACGCTTTCCAGAGCCCCATCCCAGCTATTAGCTCATTAGCTCCAGCCTCTGAGGCCCATTTCACAGGTGGGGGAGGGAAGGGATGGATGAAGTGACATGTTAAAGGTTAACCACATGGTTCTTCATCCAAAACCAAACCTATCTGGCCTTGCTCTTAAGACTAATGCCCCTTGGGACTCGGGACTGGGTTTCAGTCATCATTGTATCTCCAGGGTCTGGTGTTAGGCCTGGCACAGAGTAGGTGTTTAAAAAGTGGTTAAGAAGATGAGGACCCAGCAGCAGCTGTGGCCCCCGGCCCAGGCTCCCCAGTGTCCCGGCCACATGGGGTGGTATCACAGAGTCCAGCAGATGTGGGTTGGAATCCTGGTTGTATCACTTACATACTGTGTGGTCTTGGCCAAGTTACCTAACTTCCCAGAGCCTCGATTTCCTTAGCTATAGAATGGGACTAGTATATAGGACCTGCTCACGGAGCACTGCAAGGGTTAGGGGAGACATTCTGTGCAGAGAACCTCCAGGGGCACCTAGCACATAAGTGTGCTGGAAATGGTGGGGACGGGGGCCTTTGCTTCACTATTACCCACTCACACGGAGGACGACATCAGGAGCCCTTGTCTAAATGATGGCAGCTCTGGCTGCCGGAAGGTGACCCAGGGCTGGACTAGCAGAGGCAGCAGGAAAAGAGCAGGGAAAGAGCAGGAAAGGCCCAATGGGAACCCCAGGCCAACCCACGGTGAACATTTTGGGCCCCGGGGTTCCCTCTAGAAGTGCATGGGTGGGGCTCAATTACCTCTGAGGGCACTTTGGGCTCTGAAAGCCTCATGGCTGTCCAGGGAAGGGCTGCTCTGTGACAAGGGCAGGGCTGGCACTGCCAGGGAGAGGGGCACAGGACGGGGACAGCCCAGAGGGGCAGGTCTGCACCTGGGTGGGCCTGAGCCTGGGCTGATAGATGGCAGTGGCTCTACGAACATCCCCTGGTGATGCTGTGCGCCAAGCCCATCCAGCCCTAGGTGGAGCAGCAGGGGTTTGGGGACAGAGAGGGGGCCCTTTCTCATCCTCAGCTGCACCTGCCGGAAGGTGTTCGACAGGAAGGTGGGGAGGAAGGGAGGGTGTGCGATCTTACTGGAGTTGGGCTGAGGTTACAGCAAGAGCATCTCTCCCTCTGGGCAGCTCAGTGAGAACCCCACGCCCAGCACCACCACCTCGCACAACTCCAGGGGGAGCCACTCATGCTCTGAATACAGAGTGGACCTGCCAAGCCCTTACTAGTCTCCTCTTGTTTTCTTCCTCTGTACCCATCATTGAATTCTGTCTGTATCTGGGGAAATAGAGATGGGCACTCTCTCCAGTGCACAGAAGGGGAAACTGAGGCAGAGGAAACCTGAGTGACTTGTATGCAACTGACGGTTACTGCAGTTCTGCGGGGAGCTGAGAAGGAAGGGCACACAGCTGAACGAGACGTGGCCCTCAAGAATGGAATGGAAGTGCACCAGCGTCCACACGTTCCAGTTCACGGCCTGCTCTCCCCATCTCTTCTCCTCTGACCCTTTCAGCAGCCCTGGGGAGAAGGCAGAACCAGAGTAACAGGTCTTTTGTACTGATGAGGAAATCGAGGCCCACAGATGAGCTGCACTGTGCTGAATTCTCTTACTGAACACGGTGTATTTTTAATGAAAATCATGAACGGAAAACCACAAAGATAATATTTTGAATGCCCTGATGCCCGAAGAGGGAATTGTTTTGTTGTCGGTATTTGACTCCCTTCCGAGGTTGTGGAGTTTCCAGAATTTGTCAGTGCAGGGTCCAGCCCTGGGCGGGCCTGTGTCTGCTGTGGCTCTGGCAGCCACGGTCCGTTTAGGAGCCAACAGTGGGCTGAGGGGGTTGGGGCCCCATGCTGGGTTGGCTGCTGCTAACTCTGGCTACCTTCCTGCTGCCTCATCCCCAAGACCACCGGGGAGGCTCCCCATGTCACCTGGCCAGCGGCCCTGCCTCTCTCCTCTTCTGGGGCTGGTTCAGCCCGCCTGCTGTGGGGCAGCTGCACCCCTGCCCTGAAGAGCCCGCCCCCCACCTCCCTCCATGCAGGTTGTACATGCCCACACCAAGGAGCACCATGTACGTAGAGCAGGATGTGAATGGCACCCTGGGGTTGTTCACGGTGCACCACACCTGGCACACCACAGGCCACCATTGCCACCTTGCTCTGATGCCATTTGACCAAGGAGTCTATGGTGCCTGAGGCGGACATCCCCTGGATTTCTCACCTGCCTCCTCATCCCTCAGCCTGCTCTCTCGTAGTTCCTGAGCACCCGATTTCCCCTCCTAGCTGAATGGAGAAGAGGGGTGCGATAGCACTGACTTCCGGGGGGGCCGTGAGGACTGGAGGAGGGCAGTAAAGCACTTTGGCCCGTACTGGGCCCCGGGGGAGCTCTGGGTGCCCAGCAGCCAGGTGTGATATCTGTTGTCAGCATTATCACGCTGTGCCAGGGCACAGGGCAAGTGGACAGGATGCACCGCTCTGGCTCTCCAGGAGCACAAAGCCTGTCCTCCTATCACGTGGTCAGCTCAAAGGAGGCTTCCTCTGGAAGTCCCCACTCCCTGCTCTAGCCTGCAGACTGAGTTAGGACCCTCATGCCAGGCACAGGTCCAGTCCCCATGGCACCTGCATTGCTCCTCCATGTCTGCCTGCTCCTCCAGGATTTTGGGGTGTCCCCAACACACAGCACAGAGCAGGAGCTGAAGAAGTAACTGTGGAATGAACGGACGCTGAACTTCCGTCTTCCTCCCGCGCCCACCTGTTGCTGCCCTGTGTTTGCCGGGCCCAGTGCTGAATGTTTGTGCTCATTGCCTCCCTTCATCCTCATGACAGTGCTGAGGGAGATGTTGTCTGTGTTTTACAGGCAAAGCCCAGCCACTGCCATGGTGGTCAGGCACTGACTAGGAGAAGAGAGGGGGCTCCCAGGATTTATGACAGGGTATGCAGTGCGGGGAATCGGAGTGATGGAGGAGCTGAGAGGTCAAATGGGATGCTGCGGCCCTGCAGGCATTAACGATGGCACGAGGCTGCTGCCATCTTAGACTGGAGGGCCACAGGGAGAAGCTGGTGTGGCCTATGGGACCTGGAGTCACAGAGGGGACAGCTGACATGGGGACACCGCCCAAGGAAGACAGGGAGGGGAGTGATACCCTGGGTTTTCCCTTCGTCCTGCCCTCACCTTCCACCAGTGCCTCCCATTGGGCCCCCTGGTCAGAAGGCAGGTGAGCCAGGGGCCTGGGAGACACAGCCCACAGGGGCCACCTCCCCTGCAATACAGAGCAAAGCCAGGAGAGTCTGAGGGATGGGTCAGGACAAACAAGCCCAGTGTACTTCCCACAGGTCACAGGGAAGAAGCAGTCTGCTGGCTTTGCTCCAGGCCTATCTCACCTGGGCCCTGGGCCACCAAGCCCTAGGGTGTCCTGCCTCTGCCCTCCCCCTCCTACGCTTTGCCATTCCTATTGGCCCCCACCCCTCAGCCCCCAGAAGAGCAGCCCTGTGCCCACGACCAGCTCTGTGGTCTCTGGATCCTGAGTGTGCTCACCCTCAGTTCCAGCTGTCAGTCACCTCCACCCCAGGCTACTCCACTGTTGGTGTAACGTGGCTCTGTATCAGCCCAAGAAAGATGCCCATCTCCACCTCTCATGGCCATAGTACTTCAGTTTACCACCTCCCCTGCCTCCCCTGGCCCTCACAGCCTCCACGTCCAGTTCTGCCCTCTCTCGCTGGCACCATCATGATGAGCTCGTTCCCGTTGGCCTTCAGAAGTGCTCCAGTTCTCCCACCTAATGATAAGTGCTCCGTGCCCCCTTCAGCTATCTGAATAGCAGAGCACATCACACAGTTGTCTCCAGCCTCTGTCTCCACTGTCCCCATTCCATTCTTTCCTCTCCACTGCAGTGGAACGTTGGCTCTTTTCGAGATCGCCAATGATGGTGAGTTACCCAACCAGTGGTCCCTTTGCTGTCCTCATCTTCCTTGATGTCCAGCAGCATCCGGCCTAGTTAGGACAATCTCTCCCTTTGAAAATCTCTCCCTTTCCCTCCCCCACTTGTTTCCCCTCCTACCTCACTGTCTCCCCCGCCCCCTTCATGCACTCCAGCACTGCCCAACTTCTAACTGTGGGGGAGCCCCAGGCTTCAGCTGGAGGCCTCTTCTCTTTCCTATCCACACCCCCTTCCCAGATCACCTCACCCAGGTTTGTGGTTTGAAGGACCAATCCCTTGCTGATGGCCTCCATGCTTATAGCTGCAGCTGGGGCCATGCCACTTAGCTCTATATTTGTTCCATAATACCTGCCTGGTGTGGTCACATGGATATGTAACCATGCAGGTGTCTGAATCATTATAGTCAAAACAGAACTGTCAATGCACCCGTCACCACTCAAGGAAACGAGCCTTCCCCTCTTGGTGAATGGCACCATCCTCCCATCATCCCGTTGCTCAGTCCAAGACCCTGGGGCTTATCCTAATTCCTCCCTCTGCAATCCGTCACAAGACTGGCTCAGCCCTTGAATTACGTCCCAAACCATCCTCTTCTCTGCACTCTCGCTCCCTCGTCCTGGGCCAGGCTGCTGTCATCTCCTCTCTTGACTATCGGAATAACCTCCTCACAGCTCCTCCACTTCCATCTACCCACAGGGTGGCCAGAGTTGTCTTTGTAAACATGTGTCAGGGCACGTGACCCCATCCTGAATCCCCTCCAGTGGCTTCCCACTGCATCTCGAACAAAATCCAAACTCCTTCCTGGGGCCTGTGAGGCTCCTCTGCATCCGGCTGCAGCCCGCTCCTAACTGACCCCCGCCTCCTTGCTCACGGGGCTCCAGACCCAGAGGCCTTCTTGTGTCCCCTGAACATGTCCCGCTCATTCCTGCTTGGGCTTTCCTCTCCAGGAGTGCTCTGCCAGCTCCTCAGGCCTGCCCTGACCCCCGTCACCAAGGACACAGCCCTCCTTTTCACCTGGTGTGCCTTCCATGAGACACCCATCCTGCTCCCAGTTACATCTCCAGCTCACAATAGGCACTCCTCATGTGTTTGCTGAGGGAATGAATAAGCCCATTGTACTTGTGAGAAAACTGAGCCCCAAAAGAAGGCTGCCATTTGGTGATGGTTACACAGCTGGGGGCAGCGGAGCTGGCCCAGGTGCCCCACATGGCCTGCTCTTTCTCCATCTGGTCCGAAGGGCCTGGGGCATGATTGCTCAGTGAGCTGAGAGGGAGGCTGGGGGCAGGAGGCCTGAGAGCCCCACTGATGAGCCCGCAGACCCTCCCCCTCGTGCCTGTCTGCCTGTGATGGATGCTCAGCTCTGAGATTTTTTTTCCTTTATTCCTGTCTCTCCCTTTCTCCCCACTGGGTCTTTTTAGGCAGTAATTACAGCCGAAGTGGACAATCTGTCTCTTTATTTTTAGGCTTTGACGCTCAGACACCAGGTCCTGGACAGCAAGTGCTGCCTAGAAATAGGTGGCTGATGCCCAAATGGGGATCATGATGAGTGGTGGGGTGAGGGGTTGGGGGGTGGATGTGCACACCCCTGCAATGGGCCGGGGTGTGGGAAGAGCCCCACTCAGGGAGCCAGGAGACTCCTCTGGCCCCTCTGCTCTGTGACCTTGGGCAAGTCCCTGGCCCTCTCTGAGCCTCACCTTCCGGTCCAGGCACAATGAAGGGAGGCCTACATGAGCTCACCAGCCCTGATGTTTCCAGGGTGGAGGGCCCCAGGCTGGTCAGGAGGGGCTTTCCTGGTGTCACTGTGCTGAGAGAGAAAGGGAAGGATGAGCCAACCCTGGAGAGACACCTGGACGGCCACACTGCCGATGAGTGATGGTCCTGCATGTTGTTGGAGCGTTCCTCTCCCGTCTCCTTCCTGTGGCCCTCCTTTTCCATTGTCCCTAAGCCATGTCTGGCTCATCCTTCCTCCTCAGGCTGTCCTCACTCTGCTCCCTATTCTCTTTGGGCTCAGGGGACCAGGCTGTTGCCTACGCTGGCAGACAAACAGGAGGCGCCAGCCCCGGGCCTCTGGCTCCAGAAGCCCAGCTGCTTCCTCAGGGCACCCTGGCCTCAGCCCAGCGGGCTTCTCCTCCCCTGGGGGCTGCTTTGGTGACACCTCCTCAGGGGCTTCATCCACCTGCCACCCCCCCACCCCCCCACCCCCGCTCAGTCGTTTGCTTACACGTCATAAATAAGCAGCGGGTGCCGCATGCGGGAGGCCCACTGTGACCGGGTGAGGAGTCTTCTTTCCAGTTGAAAGACACGGATGACCCACGTGCAACCAAACAGAAGTTGTAGACAATGATGAGTACCGTGAAGACACTCATAGACAAACAGGGCTAGCCCGTGGGGATGGCTCTCCCCACTTTGCTCTTTGGGGTCTGTGTTTGGAATCTGGGGCCTGAGCTAGGAAGCTGCACGTGGAGAAGACTCCAGCCCGCATGGACAGGGCTGGACGTGGCCCAGGTCACACGGCCTGGCAGTAACAGGGCGAGGACCATGTAAGTCTCCCGGCTCCACGGGCTCCCTGCCTTCTGCGGACAGAGGCTCAGAACAGTGGAAAGGGAGGGGTTGTGAGGGACACAATTCCAGGCTGCCCTCACTTCCGGGAGTTGGCAGCCTATTCTCCCAGCTCAGCCCAAGGGCAGTGAGGACACTGGGGGTCTTTGAGACCAGAGTGGTGGAAAAGAGGCTGGGAGATAGGATGGGGGCACAGCCTGAAGAGCCCCAGGCTGCTCTATCCTGGGGAGCCCCGGCCAGGCCATCCCCGAGTCCCAGCTGCAGGGCTTAGTCAGAACTTCCTTCTCAGGCAGGCCCCTGGCCTCAGGCAGGGACTGGGACAGCAGCCTCATTAACAGGAGGAAACAGCCTGTCCTGGAGGCTACCACCCTGGCTGTGCTCTGAGCTGGGCTGGGAGGATCCTCGGCAAGGTGGCCCCTGGGTCTCCCTGGCATGGAGGCCCCCGGGCAGGCTGTAGGCTGGTACTGCCCAGGTATCCGGGAAGCTCAGGGAAGGAGGCTATTTTGCTCATGGTGAGGCCCTGTCTCTGTGCACCACAACAACACAGGGACCTTACATCCTGTACCCTCATTCTGCCAGGCGAGCAATAATAGAGGGAGAGTTATGGGGCCCTCACCGTGTGCCAGGCACTGTTGTAAGCAATTTAAATGTGATAACTCTGCTAATTCTTGAAACCTATGATGTTCCCATTTTATAGATGAGTAAACTGAGGCACAGAGCTGCAAAATAACTTGCCCAAGGTTGCACAGCTGTCAGTGGCAGAACCAGGATTGGCACCCAGGCAGCCTGTCACTAGTCATTGCTCCTGACTGCCTGTCTCCCCACTACCTCTCAGTGCTGCGGCCACACATCCTGAGGATAAGAGAAGGCGCATCAAGGCATGAAGCACAGTGAACGTGCCTCCTGCCAGCGCCCTCATTCCTGGGGCCCCAGATTGCCCCCCGGCTCTCCTCGGGGGCATGGGGGAGTGGGCTCACGTGGCCCCGCCTGCTGGACCCTCTGGCCTCCTTTGCTGCTGTGGGTTCTGGCTCTGGCACCGAGCGCCCAGCTTTTGGTGGGCTCTATTCCAAGTTCTTTTATTAATTCCCTCACTCTTCAGCAAGAGAACTTTAATTAGCCAGGCCGATTTATCTACATAAATACAAACGGATGGCGCTCCTCAGTGGGGCGGGGAAGTAAAAGGGGAGCTGGGCCAGCGGGTTGCCTAGGGCAGAGGAAGTGACAACTGTGCCTTCCCAGAAACCAAAAATATGACTTTAATATCATGTGCACGTGCGTGCATGCATGTGTGCGCGTTTGGGCAGGTGGGGCTGGTTCCCTGGCTGATGGGCAGCTGACAGAGCAATGGCTGCAGGCGCTGTGTGCACTGTCACCCCGTGATGGGAGAACATGTTTCCAGCACTGCGTTGCTTCTACTTTCTCAGGGAAGGTCTGACTCTCCCTCACCTGGGAGAGACATTGATGCGTTCCTGCTCATTGGAACTCCCTCCGTCGCATCCTGCCCCAGGAAGACAGGGAACACATGACAAAGTCACTGTGTTCAAGGGGTTCACTTTGGACTCCAAGGACTTCTACCAAGGGTGGGGCTGTGACGATGAGCCAATGACAGCTGAACTTCCAGTCCAGCCCTGTGAGGCTCAGTATCCAAGAACGGGTCCCAGGGGTGCTGCTCTGCTTTGCTTACACATGGCCCTCCCAAAGGTCAGAGCTTTCTCACCCAGCACTCTAGGTAGTGGAGAGACAGGACTAGTGACAGCTTCCTGGGCTCCAATCCTGGCTATGCCACTGACAGCTGTGCAAGCTTGGGCGAGTTATTTTGCATTTCTGTGCCTCAGTTTACTCATCTGTAAGGTGGAAACATCATAAGTCTTGAGAATTAACAGGGGTTATCACACTTAGATTGCTTACAACAGTACCTGGCGAGGGCCCCCTGACTCCCCGCTGCATTGTCACTGGCCTGGCAGAATGGGGACACAGCATGTAAGATCCCCGTGTGACTCACTGATTTGTGCCATGGGTGAGATCATGGTGATGGTGAGGGCGGTGGAGAGCATGGCGATGGTAATAACAAGGAGAGCAGCACTTCTTATGAGAGTTCACATTCACCATCACGTGCTCGGTGCTGCTCATAGCACTTTCTCTTTATCAACTCATTCGAAACCAAGGCATGGGGAAGAAAACAGTGTCTGTCCTCATGAGGCCCCCTGTCTAGCTGTGGAGACAGGATCCATGTGACAAGAGGCCTGATGATACACAGAAATGTTATAAGTGGAGGGACAGATGGAGGAGGGACAGCTCAGTGGGCTTGGTGATCAGGGTGTGTTCCCTGGAGGTGGGGGCTGCAGCTAGACCCCCCTACTCTGTCCCATGAGATTGCAGTGACTCGGGGCCTTCTAGGTGAATGCAGGGGGGAAATGCATAGGGAAGTTCGTTCTAGTAGTCAGAGCTTCTCACAAGGCGACAGCTGCTTTTGGAGGGAACACATTTCTTGTCACAGGAGGCAGGAGAGCAACGCCTCAGGCAACGTAGGTCAGAGATGTCATGGAGGGGATTTCTGAACTGGTGTGGCTGAGGATGGGAGTAGGATGTGACTTATGCGTCCCTTCTCAGCCTAAGAGTCTAACTGTCCAGCCATGTTTATAGGCACACACACACCTATACACACGTGCACGCACACACATGCACACCCTGCAGGCTGGTACTGCCCAGGTATCCAGGATGCTCAAGGATGGAGGCTGTTGTGCTCATGGCAAGGCCCCCTCTCAGTGCACCACAACCACAGAGGGACCTTACCTCCTGTGCCCTCATCCTGCCAGGTGAGCAATAATAAAGTGAAGAGTTATGGGGCCCTCACCGCGTGTCAGGTACTGTTCTAAGCACTTTATGTGTGATAACTCTTTTAATCCTTGCAACCTGTGATGCCCCTATCTTACAGATGAGTATACTGAGGCACAGAGTGGTTAAAATAACTCACCTAAGGTCACACAGCT
>NC_060268.1:126123281-126134668 GCF_021613505.1 Equus quagga
CACCACCACCACCGCCGTCATCTCAGACACACCACCACCACCACCACTACCACCATCATCATCTCAAACACACCACCACCGCCACCGCCATCATCTCAAACACACACCACCACCACCACCACCACCATCACCATCATCTCAAACACACACCACCACCACTGCCATCATCTCAGACACACACCACCACCATCACCACCACCACCATCATCATATCAGACACACACCACCACCACTACCACCATCACCATCATCATCTCGGATAATGTTTCTTTGCTCTTGGCATCAAACCTGTCCTTCGTGTAGGAGTGAAAGGCTGGGGCGAAGGTGGGAACAGCAGTAAGAAAGCTGCAACTGGATGGAGGAGAGGGGACAAGAGACCTTGCGTCTTGCTGAGGGTGTTGCCTCCACAAAAGGAACGGGCCCTGGGGTCAAATCTTGGCTCTCACACTTAGGAGCTGTGGGACCTCAGGCAAGCCACTTCCTCTGTCTGGCTTAATGGCTCTGAAATGGGTTGAGGTGAAGATTTGATGCACAAGGGTACGTGCCTGGCACAGGCAGAGGGGCCCTTCTCAACCGTGTCTGTGAAACAGACTCTGAGCCACAGGCTCTGCTGGGGCAGTGAGTTCCCCTGGGCTCCTTCTCTTGGGTCTTGTTTGGGCCTCAGAGAGGGGCTAGCAGGGGGCTGGCCCTCAGCCACCCATCCGGGTGGGCAGAGGAGGAGGCCCCACGGTCCCAGGGCCTGGAGCACCATGGAGCAGCAGACACAGCAAACCTTTGCGTTGTGGCAGCTTTTCCGAGCAGAGCTCAAGAGCGGCAAACTCTATTCTTAGCCAGCGTCCCATCACGTGGAGAGAAGCGTGTCATTTAGTGGGGAGTGAGGGAGAGGCTGCCGGATTAACCCTGCAGGGTCAGGGCATCACAAAGAACTGCAGAGGAAACCACTGCAGCTGTGAGGGGAGGGGCTGGACATTTGAGTCGGAGGTGAAGGGGGCATCCTGCAAGGGGTGCTCACAGCGGACGCTCCCCGGACAGAAGCAATACCAGGGCCTAAGGAGGACTTGCAGGGGAGGTAGGTGACCCTAAGGGGAGAGGGGTTGAGAATTCCATTGGCTGTCACCATTTCCCACAGGAGACTCTCTAAGAGAACCCACAAAGAGCCCTGGCAGGAATCAGGAGACCAAATCTAGTCCCATCTCCACCACAGATGTGTGTGGCTGGGGACAGGTCACAGCCCTTCTCTGGCCCCGGGTCCACATCTGTGGCACTAAACTCGATGAGCCCTGTGCTCCGGCATCTTGTGACGTGGCCCCAGGCGAGCAGACGTCGAGAGCAGCGCCCAAGGCCCTGATGGAAGCCCTCGCCCAGCCAGCAAGCAGCCAAGGCACGCACTCCTGCCCACGAGAGCACCCTGGCTCTGAAGAGGTGTTTATCCCGTGTTCTCACGCCATCCTGACGTGCTGACGTACCCCATGCTACATTTCCCTTTAATATAATTTGTCAGCGAACCTTGCCGTGAGGGACTGGGACATGGTTACACTAGTCTGATGGTGTCGAATGGGGCAAAGCTGGATGCGATGGGGAGGGAAGGACCGGGATAAGACACGATCCGAGGAGCCGCAGGGTGGCCTGAGCAGCCGGGTGCGCAGCAAGGGGACATCCTAGAAGGGGCACTCCCGGGTTGACTTGTGCCTCAGGGGAGCCAGACATACAAAGCCCCTGGTTCCCAGTGTGGCCTCCTGCCTCCTCTTTCTGTCCTCACTCTCTGTGCCCAGCTCGAGTGTCACCTCCCGAGCAGGGCAGTAGGCTCCCGGAGGTCAGCAGTGGCCCTCTCCTCCTCCCCCTGGGGGTCCACCACCGGCACAGCCAGTGCTTGCTCGGGGCTCAGCCCCTCCTGGTCCAGCCAAGCCAGCCCTGAGCCTGTTGGTTCCTCTGCCTCGCCCCTCATCCCAGCCTGCGCTGGCCACTCATTTCCTTTCTAATTAATCACTGCTGGTCTCCAGCCGTCTTTCCCTCCCCAGCTCATTTGCCTAAAGAAATGAATTGCTTTGTTGAGGAGAAACAAATGCTTCCTGGCTCTATTTCCTCTCTCCCCTCCCTGGGCTGTGGAGACATGGGGGCCAGGGGCCTCTCTGGGGCTCTCCAGGACCAAGAGGAGGAGGCACTCCTGCGGGGAAGGCAGCCTCAGTTTCCCCACGTAAATCAGAACAAGCAATGCTTGGTGGGCCCTGAAGGAAGGAAGTGCTCTGAGACCCTGGGGGGGAGGAGGCAGAGGCCGGTGAGGCCCAGGCCTTCTGCACACCCCACCCTACGGGACTGAAGCAGCTGCAGTGTGGCCGTGTGGTTCTGTAAAGCTAACGAGCTTCGGATCCCCAAACAGAGAACTGAGCTTCTCAGCTGCAACCCCATGGTGCGGGACCTGACTCATCCTGTCGTGGCGGAAAGAAGACAGTCCTTGAGGGGCTCCCGGCAGGAGAGGCTGTGGCAGGAGAGGGAGCTCCACCACGGAGGGGCTCCTGGGCGCTGGTGCTGCCCAGAGAGCCAGAGGATGGGCCAGGTTTGCTCTCACCCCGCCTTCTATCCAAACCCGTAGGACAGATGGTGACCTTCCATTCGCCTGCGGGGACCAGACCAGGAACAGTGCCTGAGGTCAGCTGGACTCTCCCCAGCAACTGACAATACTTGAGGTCATACAGACCTGGGTTCAAACCACGCCAGCTGTGCACATACAGGCAAGGGCAATGTCTCTGAGCCTCAGTTTTCCCATCTGAAGAGTGGTGATAACAGTCGTCCCTGCCTCTCAGTGTTGTTAGAGGAATGACAAAGATCCTGAGGATAGAGCATTCGGCATAGCACCTGGCATGCAGCGAGTGCCCCATACACACCACTTATTCTTTATTATTGTTATTATCAGGATCTCCTGCTTTAGAATTGGGAATCAAGCAATTGAGAGGGGCAACATTCTAGGGGCAGCCTTGAATTGACTCTGATTTAATTTTCAAAAGTCAATTATGTGCAAACTGCTCTTCTCTTATTACTGGTGAGTGTGGCACTGAAACCCCTAATGACTAATGGAGACCCAGCATGGAGCCCAGCACCAGGGCTGAGGGCCCGGCCAGCTGGCCCAGGTCACCAGAGACCCAAGGGTCAGGAGCCACAGCTGCAGAGAGGAAACTCCTTCTGTCTGTCCTGGAATTCACAGTTTTATGAATTCCCTGGCCTCACCAGGTGCCTGTGTTGTGTTCGCCGTCCTCCCAGCTGGGCCTGTGATGAAGCAAGCTGCACAATAGAGATCCAGTCCTGAGCTGGGATGTGACCAGCCAACCTGCGTGTTCTGAGCCCCAGGCTGCCCCCCGGACCCCACTTACTGCCCGGGTGAGTCTCTGGGAGCACCCTAAACCCCCACTGCCTCAGCACTAGGCTAAGATAAGCAGAGAACCTCAGAGGCTCTGCAGTTAGACCAGAAGACATTCAAACAGACAGATTTCTGCCAAGGAGAGTCACGTCTTCCCTGCCACTGCCCATGAGAGGCTCCTGGAGCTGCAAAAAGAGTAGTGCTGGGGGTTGGGGCTCCGGAGTGGGACCGGCACGCTCTCCACTCTGCTCGGCTTCTTGTGACCCCGACTCTGGAAGGAAGGATTGGACTAAAGCTCCCCTATGATTTAAGATCCCTTCCAGCTGACAAGCTCCGGCGGCAAAGGCTGAGAGAGCAGGGGCGGCAGATTTGGGGCAGACCGCCGGCTCACAGGCCCTGGCTTTCCTGCCTGTGGCGTGGAGCTGCTCTCTTCCTTCCTCAGGGGTGGTCCAGGGTTGGGGTTGCATGGGGGCTCCCAGCTGGCTCTAGGCACTAGGTGACCCTGGGGTGCTGATAGGTGAGACCCTGGCTGGGCTGGGATCTCTCTGGGGGTAAGCTGAGTAGACACACCAGGGATGTGGCAGCGCAGGACTGAGAAGGAGGGTGTGGGTGACCAGTTCCATGAAGCAATGTGATGAATAACCAAAATTAAGATTTATGTAGCACTTAATAGTTCACAAAACACAGTAACATTTAGTAATTCATCAAATTAGCCTAACTACCTCATGGGCTCTAACTGCAACCTGTTTACAGATAAGGAAACTGATGCTTGAAGAAGTTAGGTGCTCTCCCAGAATAGGTAGGGCCTTCCTGGCTTTTCTATTTTCCAGACACGTAGCTGAGAGAGACCTCAGGACCATCCCAGGCAGTTAGATGTGATTGCAGGGCTGCACATACAGTTGGGCAGGTTGTTCAGTGCACAAGGATGCCTGGTTGAAGGGGTGGTTGTGGGGCTGGGATCCTGCCTCATTTTGTCACCAAGCCCCACTCTCCAGTGTGAGGCTGTATCTGCCCAGAGTACAAAGACACCATATGGGCCAGCGGCGTCATGAGAGGGCTACCCTGTGGGCTGTTCCCAGCCTCAGTTTCCTGAATTGAAACATAAGGGTAATCCTCCCTCTCCGAGCTCCCCCTCCCTCAAGGGAAGTGGGACCAGTGAGTGGCTGAGAAAATCAATACACTACAAGTGCTTTGAGCTCCTTGAAGATAAGCTTTGTGACAAAGAGGGAGTCGATTAAACGCAGGAACGTTTTCCCTGCAGCCCTAATGGGGATGGAGGAACGGTCAGGATGTCTGGGAGAAGTGTGTGTGTGATAGAGGCTGGAGGACACTGGCTTCCACACCCGTCCCTCCTGCTGGCCTGGAGGCCAAGGCTTGTGTGTCCCTGGTTTCTGAGCTCCCTGTGTCTCTCCCAGTGACTTTGTTGTGGGCCATCGATTCACGTTTGTTGTCACTGATCTGAATCGTCTGTATCTTCCTACCATCATTCTCCTCCACTCTGCTCCCTCTACAAAAATGCAGGAACCCGCTTCACCCTACACACTCAGCATCGCGCGGGGAGTCCGGAGACCTGGGCTCAAAGCCTGACTCCGCCACCTATAACTGCGGCCTCCAACGTCTGCCCCTCCCCGGACCTCAGTTTCCCCATGTGCAAAGCAAGGCGCTAAGATGGCCAGCCAGGGTCCCCCCTCACAATGCAGTCTGGAGCTGTGGATACCTTGCTGGATACACGTGTCTACAAGAGCCCCCTTTTGCCCTGGAAGGCAGCCAAGAAAAAACAGGGCCTAATCCTCACCAGAGAGTCAGTCCTCTGCCGAGGGGCCGCGGGCACAAATTGGGCCGTCGTGTTGCATTACTTCCACCAAGTTGGGCCCTACCATCTCACCTCGGTCCCCGGGCAAATGGGGACAGCCAGAGGCAGAGAGCGCAGTGGGGGCAGGGGCGGTGCAGCCGCCAGGCCCCCTGACTCCACCATCAAAGGCGGGACAGGCAGGGGAGGGGGCCAGCCAGGACAGATTTTTAATGACCCCAAATCCTGGCAACTCATTATGTCTCTGATAAGGCAATGGGAGCTGTCACTCTGAGATGCAGCCAAGGAGGCTCCCTAGAGAAATTTTGCCGCCTTCTCGCTAATCTTCTTATAAACATTGTTATTTATTTTTTCTTATTTTATCCGACATGTGTCAAGCAGCCCCTGCTAAGCCTGTGACATCTCCAGGGAGGCTGGAGGAGGTTTGAGGATGGCCTGATGCTCCCCGCCCCTGCCCCCTCCCTAGTGCTCTGCAGCACGGCCCGTCGTAGGCCTGTTCGGTGGCTGGCTGAGGTTCTGCCCCGGGCTGGTGGCTTTGTGCTGCCCACAGAGGCTGGGTCTTGGGCCAGGAGATGCTGGACATCTGAGAGCTGGCCGTCAGAGTTAGGAGATCACAGACTGCGCCAACTGGGGCTGGTTTCAAGGGGAAGGAAGGGCTGCGACCATGTCATCTGCGGGTACCGCACAGTTGTGTGGAGAGCCTCCAGATTTAGAGTTCTTGTGGGAAGTCCTCAGGAGAGCTCCCAGATAGCCTCTCCCAGTTTTTGTTCTATGTTATGCGGTGCTGAGATCCAGGGGGACTGCTGGCCCTCTGTTCAGGGACTGGGGCAAGGCTGGGAGTGTCAGAGAAGGTTATAAAACTTCCATAAGACAAGGGAAGAGTCCGGAAGGTCTGGGAGACCCCCTCTCAACTGCAGGTCCTGGCACATGTGTGTGATAAACTTGGGCTCTCTCACAACGGATTGTCATTAATAAAGCAAGCTATAAAACAGCGCATACAGCACGGTCTTATAGTAGGGACCAAATACTTATCTGTGTGTATGTGTACAATATATACATTGCAGAAGGAACAAAAGATTGGATTTGCTGCTTTCAAGATGGTCTGATTTAAGGCCAATATTTTAACATTCCACATTTTGGGAATCCTGAATCCAGAACAAGGCACATAGGTTTTTTGTTTTTTTAAAAATAATTTCAGGTTTACAGAAGTTCCAAGATAGCGCAGGGAGTTCCCATGTGCCCTTCATCCAGCTCTCCCTAATGTCAACATCTTGCTTGATTTTGAATATCACCAGTGTTCCTATAGGTGAAAACTGGATTTTCGTCACACCCTGTCAGGAGTACATGACACCCACAGGACTTCTCACTGATGACGTCAGCCTGGAGCACAGGCTAAGGCGGCATCACTGGGCTTCTCCACCGCACTGTTACTCTTCCTTCCAATCCACAGTCTATGCTTAGAAGCAGCTCTTAAGGCCAGCCCTCCTTGAGAAGAGAGGAATTAAGCCCCACATCCTGGACATGCGTGAGTTTGTGGATTTGTGTTGAAACCGCCATAATGACTAATAAGTTTGGGGAGGAGGAGGAGATACTTCGAGGTTACACAAGTGTCCCGTCTCTCCTTAAAGTCTCGCCTGCTGCTCGTAGCCTCGTGGGGGATCCAGCCTGCAGCGATTCCTGCCCGTGAGCTCTGGTGGTAATTTCCTGCTTCCCAGTCCTTCTACTTTATTAGTTGGAATTCACTGTTCTTGTGATTTACCAGGTTGCTCACGTTGTTCTGGCTTTGGCCATTGGGAGCTCTTGTAGGCAGACTCCTTTGTTCACTTGACATGATACAAGCCCATTGTATGGTTTTTGTTGCTTTTTGTTTTTAACACTATCTTACTTTCTGGCATCACAAAATCTCCAAAATCATCTTTTATTTCCTCTGCCCAGTCCTAGAGTCAGCCGTTTCTCCAAGGATCCTGGTTCCTTTTACTGGAAAATGGCATTTGGAAGTGAAGACCTGGGTGCTAGGAAAGCACACATTTTTAAAGGCAGTTTTTACGTGGATAAAGCTTCTGGAACTTGATATCTGGAAAGAAATTGGCATCCAGCGTAACTTAGGGGGTTTTATACATTTGCAATTGTATGTGTTCATGTAACATGCCTGGACCTCCATGTCTCACTTGAGTCTCACCTTTCAAGGTCATTGTCAGGGTGAGGGATGTCCCTTTGGGTTCAAACACATACCGTTGGCCTGGTGTGGCACGTTGGCCAGTGCCTGTAGCCCAATCTCCAGCCGGCTTCTCAGAGAAGCATCCATTTTTCATCCGCACGGTCAGGATGTACAAGACAAAGAGTTTGACATGTCTTCAAAATATCAATGAATCATTGGGGAAATATTAAATTGTGATTTAATGATTCTCCTCAGGTTTTACTCAGTTACAAATTTAGTGTTCTTGACTTTTTCCTTCACTCCTATGGAGGCTCTGAGACTCTAGAGACTGGGGAGAGAGCCCCAGAAACAAGGCTGTGATTGCAAAGGAACTAAGACAGGCGAAGCGCCCCCTCTCTCTAGCCAGCTTCCTATATCTAGAACAGGAACAATGAAAACACATGGGAGAATGATGAAAACATCTGATGGCAGTCATCATAAATTGATACTTTTCTGTTTATGCGTTTGGGCTCAAGATCCAGATGGACCCCAGTTCAAAACCTGGCTCCATCACTGATCACCTGTGTGATGTGGGCAAGTGGGCTCACCTCTCTGGGCTCAGTCGTTTCGTCTATAAAGTGGGGTACCAGTTCCTACCTCAGGGGGTTGTCGTGGGGTCAAACGAGATCATCAGAGTCGAGTTTTTAGCACAGTGCCTGACAAACACTCAGCGACTGCTAGCAATAATAATAACAGCCACACTTAACAATCATAAGAACAGAGTCCTAGTGATAAGTCAGTAGGAATGTCATTGGAGATCATGTTGCATGGATTTAAGATCAAAACAGGAGTCAAATTTAAGTATACTTGTCATGCTCATATTTTTTTTAAAAAATAGGTTTTACCTTTCAGAGCAGTTTTAAGTTACAGCAAAATTGGGTGGGAGATAAAGAAATTTGCCACATACTCCTTGCCCACCCTCAGCCTTCCCCACTATCAAAATCTTGCACTAGAATGGCACATTTGTTACAATTGATAAACCTACATTGACACATCATTACCCCAAACCCATAGTTTACATTAGGATTCACTCTTGTGTTGTACATTCTATGGGTTTTGACAAATGTACAATGACACGTATCCACCATTGTGGTGTCATGCAGAGCATTTTCACTGCCCTAAAAATCTTCTGTGCTCCGCTTGTTCCCCTCCCCCGACCCCTGTAATTCCGAGCATCCACTGAGTCTTTTACTGTCTCCATAGTTTGCTTTTTTTAGAATGTCATAGAGGTGGAATCATACAGCCTTTTCAGATTGGCTTCTTTCACTTAGTAATGTGCATTTAAGCTTCCTTTATGTCTTTTCATGGCTTGATAGCTCATTTCTTTCGAGTGCTGGATAATATTCCACTGTCACAATGTACACAGTTTATCCATTCATCTACTGAAGGACATCTTTATTACTTCCAGATTTGGGCCATTATGAATAAAGCTGCTATAAACATCTGTGTGCAGGTTTTTGTGTGGACGTAAGTTTTCAACTCCTTTTGGTAAATTCCAAGGAGCACAATGACCGCATCGTATGGTAAGAATATTTTTAATTTTGTAAGAAATTGTGAAACTGTCTTCCCAAGTGGCTGTACCATTTTGCATTCCCACCAGGAACGAACGAGAGTTCCTGTTGCTCCTCGTCCTTGTCAGCTTTTGATGTTGTCAGTATTCTGTGTTTTGACCATTCTAATAGGTATGTGGTGATAGCTCACTGTTGTTTTAATCTACAATTCCCCAATGACATAAGACGTGGAGCATCTTTCCATGTGTTTATTTGCCATCTGTATATCTTCTTTGGTGAGGTCTGTTCGGGTCTTTTGCCTCTTTTTAAATCAGGTTATCTTCTTGTCGTTGAGTTTTAAGAAGTATTTGTGTAACTTGGGTAATGGGCCTTTATCAGACGTTTCTTTTGCAAATATTTCCTCCCAGTCTGTGGCTTGTCTTCTCCTTCTCTTGACGACGTCTTTCCCAGAGCAGGAGTGTTTAATTTCAATGAAGCCCAGCTTGTTGATTCTTTCTTTCCTGGATTGTGCCTTTGGTGTTGTATCTAAAATGTCGTCACCATACCCAAGGTCATCTAGGTTTCCTCCTATGGTATCTTCCAAGAGTTTTGTGGTTTGCATTTTATATTTAGGTCTATGATCCGCGTTGTGTTAATTCTTGTGAAGAATGTAAGGTTTGTGTCTAGAATCATTTCTATGTGTGTGGACGTCCAGTTGTTCCATCATCATTTGTGGAAAAAGACTGTCTTTGCTCCATTCACATGCATTTTCATCTTGAGTTTTTCGAAGGACAGCCCCGCACAGAGTCGCCCACACTCTGCAGGCACCCCCTTTCTCATGGTGCTGTTCGAGGAGGAAGGGCCTTTGGAGAGAGACCTTGGACCTGATGGTCAGAGCCCTGACTGGGGAGGACACTTCAGCCAGGAGTCCATTCAAGCTCGAGGACTGGAGCCCTGTGCTGGGCGAGGCCACTGGGCTGCGGGAAGGTGATTCTCAGTGCAGGGCTACGGAGGGCTGACGAATCTCCAGGTTAGAAGGAGGAGCCCTGACCAAGGGGCTCGTGGTATGGGAGACGGTGGCCTCAGGCCTCCGTGGAGACTAGGAGTAGGGCCCAGGGATGGGCGACCCCTCAGTGAGGCACACAAGCACAGTCACACACACTCACCTGCCCCAGGAACCTGGATCTCTGCTTATCAGGCCACACCAGGCCCAACCAATTATCCCCTCCCATTGTCACCTCCCTTCACGGAGTTTAATTGGGGGCGTCCAGCTCCTCAGTGGGCTGGAGGCAGGGCTTCTGTTCTGTGCCGGCGTCAGGAGGTGGGTGGGGAGAAAGTGGTATGGACGTGAGGCTGTGTCCTCCTGCCGCAGCCAGCCCTGTGGGTGGTATCTGCCTCAGGGCCTGTTTCCCCATCAGTGAAATGGACAGTGTGTGACCCGAGGCTCCCCCGGGACTCAGAATCTTGGTCCTCTGAGAATGTCAGGGACCCCACCCCACATCAGCCCTCCTTGTCCAGGCCCCGGGGCCTGGAGGCTTTATGTGAGTTCCAGCTAGAGAGGGGGGTTCCTGGAGACCCGGGCCGCCCTTCTCCCGCTCAGGATCGTCTACTGTGCAGAGGAACGGGGATGCTCCTGCCATGCTCACCACGTGAGCCAGGCTCTGCGCTGGCCCCTTCCCGGCCACGGCGTCTGATTTCATTCCAAGATAAGCCCACAGAGTTGGCATTACTACTCCATTCCACAGACGCGAAGCCCAGGAAGGCAGGTCCGCCAGGTGGTCAGAGCCACTTACCAACTAGGAGTGTGCTACTGAGGTGTCCTGAGCCTCAATTTCCTCACCTGTGAAATGGGACTGATCACCTCTCCCTCACTGGGCTGTTGTGAGACGTATGTGAGATGATGGAGGTCAAGTGCACGGTTGCAGCTCAGAATAAACAGAGGCTTGAATTACCACTGCTGCAAGTGCAACCCAGGATCTGACTGAGGAATGTCTGCCTCCGACCCGCGTGCTCTTCATTCTACCCACACTCCCGATAGACTGCCAGAGCAGGTCCTGAAGACAGGCTCCCTGGCCCTCCCCTGTGGGAGTGCCTGTGCCAAAAGCTGAGGTGTGGGTCCCGGAAAGCCCACACCTGCCGCGCCAGCCTCTCTTGTCAGCCACATTTCTCTGTGTGGTTCTCTCACGTGGGCAAGGGCCAAGTGCAGACATGGCTGGGACCAGGCCAAGGTCACACAGCGGGCTCCTATGTCCCAGCCCAGGCACTGCCCAGAGGAGCCATTCTTCTGAGCAAAGCCCTTGTGTCTGCTGCTCTGTAACCACTGACCACGCTGTGCGCTTGTCCATCTGGGTTGGACACAGTGTCCCCAGGGTATGAAATTCATTTTCTTTATGTCTGGTGGAGGATCGGATGCTCGGTTGAAATCCAACAAATCATAGCAATTGCAAAACCGAGCACAGAACGTGGCCTTGGTGTGTGTGCAGTGCACACTCACGCACATACTCAAATGCACGTGGTCACACACTCATAGTCTCTCAC
>NC_060268.1:126134678-126176482 GCF_021613505.1 Equus quagga
CGCACAGCACACTGATTCACACTCACAGTCTTACCCTCGCACACATAACTCACACTAGCGCACACTCACACATAATCTCACTAATTCATACTCACCTGTAGTCTCTCACATCTGCACACAGTCACACTCATTCACACTCACAGTCATCCACACACATACTTGCACTTGTTCTCACTGACACATTCAATTTCACACTTATACACACTCATATACTCACACACTTATGTACCAACATAAAACATACAAACTCACACACTCACATCTCTCCCACACTCACGTGGCGCTTGGATTCCAGTTCTGCATCATGAGCGATGCTCTCCCAAGCGTGGGAATGTCCAAGCAAAGGCCACTTGCCATTCCCCTCCGCAGGTCTCAACATTTATCCGAATCCTTCCAAACCCGGCTCCAGACTCGCCTCCCCAGTAAGGCCCCCGACTCACCCCTCCCCCCGGCCTGCTGGGGCCCTGCCCTCCTGCCTGGGCCTCCATAAAGTTAACAACAGCATATGTCTCTGCTCATGTCCAGCAGCCAATGTTTGCTGAGCTCCTACTGTGTGCTGGACATGGTGGGTCCCAGGGGCTCCTCAAATGGATGAAGACAACCCCTCGAGGGCTAGCAGGTATCGCGCCCTCCGTGCCTCAGCATCGAGATGCTGGTACCTACCCAAAGCGCCTGTAGCGTAGATGAAGGCACATCTTTTCCAGGCTCCTCTTGGCCAGTGTGCTTCCAGGGACCCAGCACTGCTGAGGCTCAGCTCTTGCTCACGCAGTTGCCTCCTCCCGGAGCACCCTTCCCCTCCACAAGAGCCGTCTCCTCTGGGAGGGCTTCGGTGAATCGCCTTCCAGAGACGACCAGGCTGGCCTGTGCCTGTCTCCCCACGGGACTGTTAGCCTTGAGGGCAGGGCTGGGTGCCAGGAGCTCCATGTTCACAGAGCCTCACACAGACTGGCTTCGATAGGGGTTTGAGTTGAGTGCTCCAAGACACGCTTTCTCAGTGGAAAGGTCTTTTCCTCCAGAGTGACGACAGCTGGTGACAGCCCCAGTCTGCCCTCTTCAGCTGAACCCAGGTCCCCGTGGATGTCGCAGTTTGCAGCGACTTCACAGTCTCCTGCCTCGGGCTTGAGACACCCCGCAACTTCCTCCTTCGTGTCTCAATTGAAATGTCACTTTCTCCTTCTTACCCTGGATCCGTTTAGGTGCCCTGCTCTGGGCCGCCAGCCCCCAGCACATCTCTCTCCTGCTCTATCACAACTTCTGGTTCTGCATCTGTCTTCCCAGCCTCTGCATACCATGAAGAGAGATGTTTTGTCTGTCCTCATCCCTGTCGCATCTCCAGGGCCTAGCAGGGTGCTTAGTACACAGCAGGCATTCAATAAATGCTGCAGGAAGGGAGGGGGAGCAAAATATCCCCTGGCTTGTGCCCCCCCCACCCCCACCCTATGGTTCTGCAGACAGTGAGGCCAAAGGGAGTCCTGGGTTTTTCTGTCCACCGTGCAGCTCCTCCCAGGTGAGTGTCCACCTCGGGTTTTCCTGTACTTGTGAGTCTCACCCCTTCTTTGGAATCTTCAGTCCCAGCTCGTTCTCTCCCCAGACATCCTCTGCCCCCAGCACTTCCTCGGGTGCCTGTCTGTCCCCCATTTGATCATCAGTGCCTGGCCAGGTGCCCCAGAGGCTGTTCCCAGGGGAACGTGGGACAAACCAACCTTGCCCCTGGGAGGCTCTTGACCTGAGGGGAGCAGGTTCTGGCTAATTCCCTAATTCCGGGGCTGCAGGCACCCAGCGACAATGCTGCATCCGCCTCCTTTAAGAACTTGGCCTCTTGGAGGAGATGGTCTGGGCCTCTTTAAGTACTGACCAGGGAAGTGGAGGCAGAGCCGGGCTCTTTGACTCTGGGGGCCCAGAGGGGGCTGGAGAAGGCAGCTGCCTCCCCTTCCTGGGGTTGCGGAGCTGCCAAAGGGAATGATGCGAACTGGCAAGGTAAGAGGCCACTGCGTCCTGATGGCACAGTGGGGGCACCTGGTCTGGTCAGAGTTCTGGCTCTGGGTCTCCCTCGCTGTGTGACCTTGACTGAGTCAGGCAACTGTGCGTCTCTTAGTGTGTAGTTCAAGGGCCTCTACACTCTAGGCTGAACCAGTCTTTCCACAGCCCTTATTACTTTCCTTCATAATCCCAATCAACCAAATTCCCACCAGGCCATGCAGTTTCCTGCCTCTGGGATGTTGTCTAGTGCCGTTGCCTCTGCGGGAGTGTCTCCCTCTTTCTCCATTCAAATGGTGCAAACTCTCCCTGTTCTTTGAGCCCCAGGGTAAATGCTACCTTCTCCAGGGAGCCTTCTCTGATTGCCCCAACTGGCATCATTTCCTCCTCCACTGTGCTCTCAGAAGCTCCTCTCTGTGGCTCATGCAGGGCCCTGCCTACACTCTCTCTGGCCTTGCTAAGAGACATGCGTGGCTGTGAAGATTGTAACTGAACAATCTAGGAGGTGCCTGTAGTGTCGTAGCCCATGTAAATGGCAACCCCTAGAGTGGTGCAGTGCCTAACCTGTGTGACTATGCACAGCAGACCTGCCTATGTCCTGCCTCCAAGGACTCCTCCGAGGGTCCCACAGGGTGAGGACTCCTGGCTCAGTAGGACAGATGAAGCGCTCCTTTTCTGCTGCTCAGCCTGCTTTCCTTCTCCATCTACTCACTCTCCCCAGGTGCCCTCACCCAGGGCCGTGGCTCAAAATACCATTTCTAAGCTGATGACTGACTCTTAAATTGATATCTTGGCCCCAACCTCTGCCCCGAGCTCCAGACTCCTATCTCCAGCTGCCTCCTGGGACTCTCCATTAGAGCTTTCACGGGCAGTGCAAATTTAATTCGGCCAAGCCCACCTCTCAAGTGTCCCCACGTCACCCCTGTTCTTCCCTCGGCCTTCCCAATTTCAGTAAACCATCCACCCTCAGGCTGAAATCCTCAAAGTCAGCCTCCATCCCTCCCTTCCTTCACCTCTACCTCACCTCTACCGCTATCTGTTAGCTTGTCCTGTCGCCAGGTTGCAAAATATGTCCTGGATCGGTCTCCAGACCTCCGCCGCCTCTGTGGTCGCCTGCTCCAAGCGCCACCCTCCCTCCCCTGCACGCCCACCATCTCACTCTGGGTTCCTTCAAGAGCAGAGCGTGGGGCAAAGATCCGGGTGTGGGTGTTGACTTGGGAGGTGATCTCAGGGAGCATGTGTGAGCACAGTGAGCCAGAAGGAGGAAAAGCCCACCCAGGTGTCTTCCGAGTTACTGATCCCACTGCAGACCACTGTGGCCGGTCCTGTCCTCAGGACAGTCCCTCCAAAGGCCAGCAGCCTGGGGCATTTGTTTATCGACTCTCCTCCGAGGTCTGAATTCCCTGTGCCCCTGCCTCCCAGGCCGTCCCATGCAGGCCAAGTGAGCTCTGCACAGAGGAAAAGCAGAGAGGAGAGGCAAGCTTGTGAGGTTTGTCCTCAGCCCGTCAGCTGCAGCTAGAATCACTGGGGGGCTGTGGGGAGTGTGTGGGGCACCAGACGCATCTGTTACAGCTCCCATAGCCCCCCACAACTCGCCCATTGACACAGAACCACCAGGGCGATCTTGTAAACATATAACTTGATCCTATCACTTTGTCTCCTGAGACCTTTCACGGGTCCCCATTGTCCCTAGAACAAAACCTTTGCCACCACTGCCCAGGCCACCCTCAGCCTCCTGCCTCCCCGCCCTCACCCCCACTCACTAAGCTCCAGGCACACTGGGCTCTTTGGGTCTCAGGCTTACTCTAGCCTCAGAGCCTTTGCACTTGCCAGCCCTCTACCTGGACCCCTCTTCCCTGCAGTCTTCACAGGGCTGGCTCCTTGTCCTTCAAGTCCACACTCACATGTCACCTCCTTAGAGAGATCTTCCCTGGCCATCTAATCTGAAGTAGCCCCCCTCCATGCTGTTTTCCTCAGAGCACCCATATCTAACTCGTTTCCTTATTTGTTTTCTTGTTTCTCGCCTGTCCTTCCCACTGGAAGCTGATCAGTCGTGGTCACTTATGTGTCTCCAGGGCCCAGCCCTGCCCCTGGCCTATAGGAGATGCTCGCTAGATACCTGCCAGATGAATGACTTGAATGGGTCAGCTTCCCCCAGAAGCAAGCAGAGCCTGAGTCAGGGATTCTGGCGCACCTGCTAGATTAGGGGATGCTCTCGGGTGAGCCCCACAGCAGAGAGAGGGAAGCAGATCAGGCCAGGAAAATAAGCTAGGCAGGGGTGTGGGTGCAGCTGAAGGCCAGCCCCAGTCTTATCCTCCCAGGCTTCTGGAGTATAATGTGCCACCTGTAGGCACCCACCTTGCCTTTCGTATCCCCTGAGTCAGTCACGGCTGAGGGCTGCCCCGGGTGGAGGCAGCAGGGGTGGGGAGAAGCCATTAGCAGCCAGCACTCACAGCAGCTCGAGGAGGGGAGCACGGGCTTGATGAAAGGGTCTGGGAGGGGTACCAATGGCACTCACGGCAGGAAGGGATGCCCCCTTGCAGCTCACAGACCACAGGGCTGAGGGGGCTCAGCAGCCTGGACGTTCGGGGAGCAGAAATTCCTGATGAGTAGCAGGCTTCTAATGACCCATCGCTGTCTCCAGATGCCTCCTCCTACCTGCCCTGCAGCCTGCTCGCTGCTGCCTGAGCCCGCTTTCTCTTGTGTTGTCTCACTGGGTGAGAGTTTTCCACAAAATGACCCTCAGAGTCCCACGCTACATCCGTGGGTCTCCGAAGCTGTCAGCTGGTAGCAATGGATGGCCATCCCCTCACCCCATCATTGACTGCATGAGTTTCTCACTGCAGCACCAGTCCTATTCTGCTCATTTCTTGAAAAAGTAAGGCCCAGGAGATAGTGTTCTCACAGCCAAAAAGTCTGAGGAAGTCGCGGGAAGATGCGCTGTCTCCTGGTCCCTCTTCTGGGTGCGTCTAGGGGGTCCAGAGAGTGCGTCCAGAGAGCAGGCCAAGTGGGTAGAAGGCAGCGTTGACAGCCGGCCCAGCCCCCGATCCTGCGCTTTCCCTCGCCCCAACAGCTATGGATGGCTGGGGACTTGAGTTTTTCTCTTTTCTCTGTCGGCTCTTTTAACTGAAAAATATAAAGAAAGCATCTATTGATTCCACGTAACTGGTAAGCTACTCACTCTGGGGCCTCCTTAATCAGGAGCCTGAGCCAGGCTTGAAGCCCAAGGGAAGACAAGGGCAGGAGGGGAGGAGCGGGACTCTGGGGGGTCCCCACCACTCCCAACAAACTTATGCACAAGCCTCCAGCACTGGGGATAAAAGAACAATTTAGGAAGCTTCCTCCTTCTAAGGATGTTTGACATCCTAATTTTTGAAGCATACAATTATCCCTAACATTTACACAACACTTTGCGTTTACAAAGCAATTTGCATTTGTAAAGCCCTTCCACATTTATTGTCTGGTTTCATCAAGCTGTTTACTGCAGGGGACGACTGGCCCAGGAGTCCTCTCACCGCTTACCAAGCTGTGCATCCAGGAAATGGAAGTCCTGCCTCCAACAGTCCAGGGAAATAGTCTGGGCAGAGATTACTGTCCATTTTATGGATGAGGACAGTCAGGTCCAGAGACATTGTAGCTTCCCTAAGGTCACATGGCAAGTGGGGAGTCAGAAACTGGTCAGAGTGACACCCCTGAGCCCTTCTGGGTGCTGTGTTCCTCAGAAATGCGGTTTGGGGGTCACCTGGTGTCAAGAGATGGGGCTCACCTATCAGGCTCCTGCCTAATGTGGATCCCAGTCAGACTTGAAGAAGAACTTCCTATGAAAAAGGGTGATTGATCATTGTAATGTGCTAACCAGAAGATTTCCTCTTCCACAGAGTGTGCTCACCTGAGGCCAGGGCCCAACAGCTGGGGAATGGAGCCGATGACCGCTGTAAGCCCCTTCCAGTGCAAGACAGCTGCGATTCCCAGAGTGCCAGGAGGATGGATGCCCATCAGCCTAAATGGAGGCGCTTCAGCCCACTTGTTTTCCTTTCAGCACACACCAAGACATGAGTCATCGAAGGTGCAGGGGAAATTTATTGCATTATCAATATTTAATATCTCCGGGGAGGTGAGATCAGCAAAATTGCCTGGCCTGGCAGAGCCATCTAGGTGGACAGTGGGACAGGCCCTTCATCTCCCAGATACCCTATACTTCCCCCACAGGGACAGGCGAAATTTGCAGGCTCCTGGAAGAGACATGGGCTGTGGAAGGTGACACGTTCCTCTAGTACCTGTGCACTGGCCTGGGGACTTGTTCCCTGTGGCCCTTCACCTGGTCTAGGGTCTAGCAGGCAGGGGGCCAGTGATTACTCCTTAGGCCTGGGACTTGGGGTCTCCAGCTGTTCTGTGTGACAGATGTGTGTGACAACGTGGGCCAGGATCCCAGATGACACGGCTGAGAACCACCTGCCCGGCAGATTATCTCAGGAGTCTGATGTCACCAAAGTTAGACCGAGCCTGAGAGAAACTTGGCAGGTGGCAGGAAGACATAAAACAGGGCAGGGAGTTAATGCCTCATGGCCACCCTCGCCTACCCCTGCCCCGCCATGCTGCTCCTCTCCACGGGCCAAGTGAGGGAGCCTCTCTGGGCCTCAGTTTCCTTCTCTGTGAAATGGGGGCTGTGATCTCCTCACAGTTTTGTTCTGAGGATTGAAAAGTGGCCCCACTTAGTGTGTGCCCGGTGCAGGGCTGGCCTAATCCACCTGCAGTCCTAGCCGCCCCACTCTGCCCCAGGGGAGCACGGGAGGACCGAAGGCATGCTGGGAGCAGGCGGGAACGGGGGCCCTGATGTACAAGAAAGGCAAGGAAATGAATGTGGATTAGCCGGTAGGCATTTCTGGCTCTCTGGATGCCTCTCATTTAATCCCCGTCATTGATAGCTGGGGAAACTAAGGCTCAGAGAGATTAAGTGTGTGTCCAGCCAAAATCTGAAACTATGGCTTTTTGGCTCATTTTCTGTCCTTAAACTGCCACAGGTCTGGGTGAGACTGGGGAAACTGAGGCAGTCCCTGCCGCCATACAGGCTGGCCCCAGGGAGCATCCCAGAGTCTCTCTGTCCCAGAGGGCGCTCCTACCCCATGAGCCTCTGGTCCTGCGGGGGCATGGTTCCCACCCCAGGCTAATGAGTGCATCGTGGGTCTCCATCAGGAGAAAAGGCCCGAGGATCAAGAAGTCGTGAGGTGCCAGCAAGCGGCTCCTTCCTCCCTTGGGGGCTCGAAAGGACCATTCCTGGGTGCTGTTTCAATAGCGGGAAGAACTTCAGGCTTGGTCCTGCTTGGCTATATGACTCTGGGCAAGCTCTTTTTGCTCCCTGAGCCTCAGTTTCCCCATCTCTAAAGACAAGGGCTGGGCTGGATTATCACCGTGTGCTCTTATGTGACGAGCTTTCCTGGAGAGCGCAGCATGGCCTCCACCCACCTGCAGTTCCCTCCAGTGGCAGAGCTTCTCAAATTGTGACAATGCTGCATGCGACAAGCTAGGAAAAAATGTTACCCAGAGCCATCCGGACGAGGGGTGCCCAGCCCCTCCTGCAGGGCCAGGCGAGGCCCGGAGGCAAGGCAGCTGCTGGAGAAGATGCGGCGTTTCTTACGGAGCACAGGTGTGGCTCAGCCAGACAAGGAGGGGGCGGTCAGAGTACCAGGAGCCGTTGGGTGTGGGCCCCAAGGCGAGAGGATCCGGCAGTGAGGCTGGGAGTGAACAGCAGTGAAGCTCAAGGCAAAGGAAGCAGCAGAGAAAGGACTTGAGATCCAGTCTGGAGTGAGGGGCTGGCACGGCTTGGACACATCCCTCCTGAGGGCGAGAATGACCGTGGCAGCCGGGTAGAAAAGCAATTGAGCCGTGCAGAGATGAGGCCTATAGTGATGTAGGGCTGCAAATTGCTGCAAGCTGCTGGCTTAAAACAACGGAAATGTCTTCTCGCACAGTTCTGGAAGCCAGTCTGAGATCCAGAGGCCCTCAGGGCCCCTGTGGAGCCCTCTGGGGAGCGTCCTTCCTGGCCTCCCCCAGCTGCTGGTGGCGGCCGGCAATCCTTGGCGTTCCTTGGCTTGTAGATGCGTCACTCCAGTCTCTGCCTCCTTCGTCACACAGCGTGTCCCTGTGCGTCTCTGCTCCGTCCAAATTTCCCGGTTCTAATAAGGACGTGGGGCATTGGTTTAGGGCCCGCCCTGATCTAGAACAACCTCATTTCAACAGTTACATCTGCAAAGACCCTATTTCCAAATAGGATCACATTCCCAGGGTGGGATGGACATGAATTTTGAGGGGACACTATTCAGCCTGGTGCAGGAGGGCTGGCGGCTGGGGGGGAGGCAGGTAACACTGGCCTGGCCTGAGCCTGTCTGAGAGGCCTCATCATCCTGCTGACACCAGGGCCTGCTGGTTTCACACAGGGCCTGGCGTGAATGGCTGGGACGGTGAGCTGGAGTCACTTATTGGAGCTTTGTCGGGTCCCTGGGGCCTGCTTTTAGCAAGTAGCTTGCCCCTCTGTGTAGCTCCCGGTGAGTGCAGGAAAATCTGAGCAATGGGTCAACTGGGCCAGAAAAGTGTGAAATTCCTCCCTCAGAGCAGGGTGGTGCAAGGCAAATGCAGGACCTGGGAGCTCTTGTTCTAATCCTGGCCCTCTTCTGCCTCCCTGTGTGACCCTGAGGAAGTGGATTTCCCTCTCTGAGCCTCATCTTCCCCATGTAAGACATAAGGGCTGGGTCTGGCTGACCTCCACAGTCCCTTGCACGAGTGGAAATTTGTATTTTCAACCTGGTGCTCCCCAGGATAAGGGAGTCAACCTCAGGGTTGCTGGACTTCCCTGAGCCTGGTCCCTGGAGATGACCACTCATTCTGGAAAATGCTGACCACTTGTCAGCCCCTGAAATGGACTGCCCCCTAACATGCAGCCAAGCTCATTGTTTCATTTTCAGAGAGAAATCAGGGCGTCTGGTGAGCTGAGTGACGCACAGGAGGGGTAGGGCATGAAAGACAGCAGGCAGGGATGGAAATTGTGCTTCTCCTAGCAACCTGGCTCTGCAGCTCCTGTCCTGGGGCCGGTGAGAGACAGCATTCCCAATCAGACAGCGTTCCTAATCAACGGGAAGTTAACTATACCCCGGCTTGGCCTGCCCCGCCCTGAGAGCACAGCAGGAGCCACATGACCACATGGGCACTCCACGACACCCACACTCATGTCTCCCCGCCAGGGCCCCACTTTGTTCGCAGGAGCCTGGAGGGGTCCTGGCCCCCATGGGCCAGCTGTGGCGTCCACCTTAGAGTGGCATGCCCCACCCTGCCACTGGCCACCTCTGGGGTTTGTGGGTATCCAGCAGGGCAGGGCCAGTTGGCCAAACTTCCAAAGCCAGAAGTCCCTTGATTCTGAGTTTATATGGGCAGACGTACGTGCACGCGCACGCGCAGACATGCAAGCAAGGGCACAGGGTCATGTGCATCCTCCCACATTTACATATATACAGACACGCCCACCTGCCCACATTCACAGCTGTCCACACTCACACGTCGACGTGCAGGCAGTCCCTAGGACCAGTCCCTGGTCAGTGCAGGCACGCCTCAGCATGGGCTCCAAGCTCTCATCCCCCGCCCCTCCCACTGCTGTGAGATGGAGCCTGGCGTGGGCTGGGCCGCAGTCTGGGACGCTTCTGTGCTCAGGAAAGGTGTGCAGCTCGTTTCTTGGCCCTTCCCTGCCCCTCACCCTCTGCAGGGCACACCAACAGGACCCAGCAGGGCCCCACTGCCACCCTGTCTTAATTTGGGTACTCATACAAGCAGCCCTGAAATATGAATTTGGGGTCAAGACGTTAATTTGGGAGGTGATCCCAGGACGCATGGTGAGGGAGTAAGGCATGAGGCAGGGAGGGGAGCAAAAGCACTGAAGGGTGTGGTCTTGAGTGGATTCCTGATGGGGGCAGCTGGGGCTTGGTCCTGCTTGGATTCTTCTGGAAGACTGGACAGCACACACCTCAGAACTCCTCCCCTCCTCAAGGGGCAAGGATGCCCAGGTATTTACCCAGCAGTTCCTCTCCCTCATTGCTTGAGGATGGTCAACTCCATGAAGCTGTCTTGTTCCCCTCAAGGGCTGAGCATGCTCCTCAACCAAAGAGCACCCTCCAGGGGAGAGACCTCGCGTGTGGATGACCTCCACCAGGGCTGCAGGCGACTGGGGGTCAGGGGGTCATCCAACTGCCCATCTGTCCTGTCCCACCCCAGCCACGTGTAAATATCCACGTGGAAGCTACACACACGCACGCTCACTCATGTTCACACACTCACACTCTCACACATACACTCAGATTCACACACTCACTCACTGACATTCACGTAATCAGTCTCACACACTCTCACACACTGATATTCACACAACCACTCTCACACATCCACGCACACACTCTCACATGGCCTAGCCACACTCCCCCCTCTCCCTACCTCGGTCCTCTCTGCTCCTACTCCCAGTCACTATTTGGTCCAGAGAAGCAGACCCTGGGTCTTTCCCTCCTGAACGCCCCCTTGCTGCTGGCTGGAGGGGAGGCCAGGCTCCCGGCTCTAGGAACCCCGTCCACAAAGCCCCTCCCCGGCGCCGCCCTCCTCTTGGCTGTTGGATCTCAGCGCCTGGCTTCAGCCCAGTCTCTCATTTGCAGTCTCAGGCTTTGAAGCCGGAGATCCCAGACAGACAAAGGGGTGACTGCGAGGGGGGAGCTGGGGTGCTAGCCCAGGTGGGCAGCGATTATCTCAGGGGCCTAATCAAGGTGCCTTGTCCCTAGCTCGGCTGATGAATGATGGCCACTCCCCACCCCCACGCCGCTCTCCACACTGGCTGCCGGGACAGCGACAGACACCTGCTAGGCCCCAAACCTCTTCCCTCTCCTGCTCAGCTTCCTTTTCTACCAGCACAAAGGGGGACAAAGCCAGGCCCCACCTGGCGAGGGGAGGCCCCAGGGCTCCCGCTTCTCAGCTGTGACGGTGCTCTGCCTGTGAATGCTCGAATTTTGTATTGAGCCGGGGGTGCCCTCAGAGAGACCGATAGACAGACAGACGGCAGCCCAGGATGGGCAGCAGGATAAGAGGGGACCCATCCCAGACAGCTGCCCAGAGGAGGTGCCCCTGGGGGTGCGGAGGCACAAGATGAGGGTGCTGAGCTGGGTGCAGCCACCCTCCCCAGGGACCTTACTAAGATCTCTTTTGTCCCCAGAGCCCATTTGGGGAGCAGGGCGAGAACCAGCCCCATCTTTCACTAAAGAAGTTGGGGAGAAATGAAGCTCAGAGAAGTTGAGGGAGCCAGACCCATTCACACCAGCTCTGGGCCCAAAGCCAGGCTGCTCGGTACCTGGCTGGGACGCCTCCCTCGGACACCCGTCTCAGTGTCTAAGCGGGCTGCCCTCTGCAGGGTGGGCACACGGGTGTGATGGGGAGCAGGTGAGTTTAGCAGGAGCTCAAGTGGACCGGCCCAAGCTCACCTTGAGCAGCCTCCCGTCTCCTGGCCAGTCACTTCCCCTCAGGGGCCGGTGGCAGCCAGACTCTCACCTCTCCTTCCTCTTCTTCCTCCTTCCAAACTGTTTCCAAACCTGCTGCGTGGCAGGGCTGCCGCCCCCACATATGATGTGTGCAGTGCGCTGGTGCCACATGGTGCGCCTCAGCTTTGCTCAGAGGCTAGGGGAGAGGGAAGGAACAAATGCGGTCGGCTTTGGGCGGTGGGGGGCGGGGAGAGACAGAGACAGAGAGACGGGGATCATCTTGGCCTCGGATCCCTCCTGGAGAAGAGTTAGAGACCGCAGCAGAACAGAAACAGAGAGAAGTTGAAGTAGAAAGTGATGATTGCTGGAGAGAGACCAGCCAGCTGGGCTCCTCGGCGTCCAGGCCATTAAGATGAGCCATGGGCTTCCCCAGGACCATCCTTCAGAGCTGGGGGGGCTGGCGACGGGAGGAAACACATTACTCACAGCTAAAGAAAGACTCATTACTTTGCACCAACCTTTGGCTGGTACTGAATATACCATTGCTCCCCTCTTAACAAATGGCTTCTTGAGGGTTTAATTAACTTCTTAGCACCCTCGGGCAGGCAGACTGGGCCCCACCACTGGGTGAAGCCTGAGTCAGCCATGTTGAGGGGTGGTGATGGCCTTCAGGAGACGCAGCTTCTGCCGACGCTGGGGATGGGGTGCGGGGGAGCGGGGTGGAGCCCTGCTTGGCCTGACCACCTGCTCATGTCACAGATGGAAAGACTGAGGCCTTGAGGGGAGAAGGTGACTAGAGCAGCTAGCTCAAGGTTACACAGCAACATGGAGGCATAACCAGGCCTAGGATCCAAGCCCTGAGCAAACAGAAGGAGGCTTAACCTTCCAGAGACTTACCCATGTCTCCTATGCCAGGGTCATTAGCTACAATGTACACACAGCACAGAGTGATTTTGTGGTTACTGGTTTAACTTGCTCAAAACTCGTGCCAAGCTGGCCTGAGAATAAGTTCTTTCAAATCATCATTCTCATCATTGCAAACACTTAACAAGCCCTTCCAACGTGTCCAGACATTGTGCTAGGCCCTTTCATTCATTGTCTCATCGAATCCTTACATTGTCCCCATGAGGCTGGTATTATTACTATTCCCATTTTTCAGATGAGGAAACTGGGGCTCAGAAAGATAAGTAACACCCCAAAGGTCACCTTGCCTGAACCACTGGGCTATGCTGCCATTCTAGAGAAGAACCCATATCTCTGGACCCAATCTTTTGGCTGAAGGGGAAACTGAGGCCCTGCCCAAGGTCACTCAGTTCCTAAGTGGACATGGCTTTTGATTCTGTGCCCAGCAAAGGCCCTTTCAAGCACATGATGTAGCCCATTCTCTCTGTTTCATTCCACGCTGCCCACCCCATGCCCCCACACTTAACCTCCTTTCCATCTGGTGTGGCCAGGCCCCCAGCTTCATGAGCCACACCGAAAAACCCCATGGCGCAAAGAGGCTAACCAGGAGTGAGACCCAGGTTGAAATCCTGCTTTGGTCCTTGGGCAAGACACTCACCCTAGCACAGCCTCAGTTTCTTCATGTGGCAAATGAAAACGTGCCTTACAGGACATTGGTGAGAACTAGATATGCGCTTACAGCACTTAGCCCAGTGTCTGACATCCCAGAATGCACTTGACAGCAGGATGGTTGGGATAAGTGTTCACCTGGCCAGGAATCCCCGCCTCCCTCCTGTATCCAGCCACTGCAGTTGCTTCCTGGGACGGGCTGTCCAGCAGCCCCCGCCCCCACCAGAATCGGGGCAGAGATGCCCTGGAGGACACTGGATGCCAGAATAGAGCCCTCCCTGCCTGGGTGGAGCAGGAAGGCCGACTCTCGGGCTGCAGGCTAATTAATTGTGCTGGTCTGACAGCAGAGAGGGACTGAGCTTTTTGCCGACGAGTCCAGAGCAATGATGGACTAATGGGCTCTAATGCACTGGTCTTCTCCGGGGACCTGTCTTTCATCCCCAACAAAACTAATTAATGACAGCAATAAATAAACCAATCCAGCCCACACTGCCTGGAGCAGCCAGGGCTCTTGGAGAAAAGCCTGTTGCTGGCCAGGCCAGTGAATGCTGTGCCCAGGGCCCTCTGTGCAAGTGCGGTGAGGGCCATATGATGTCAAGTGAGGTGGGGCAGGAAGAATCAGGCCCAAGAGATCCACTCAACACCAGGCTGAAAACTTGGGAGCTGTGACTTCCAATCCCAGACTAGCCACTGCATCACTGTGTGACCTCACCAGGTCAGTCTACATCTCTGAGCTTGAGACATTAACCCCATTTGGATAAAACACGTGTAACCTATAGGCTGGGGAGGTCACATTTCCTTTGAGGTTTACAAAGTGGAATAAGGCCAGGCACATCACAGGAAGGCAGTCCCATCCGTGGGCCTCAGGGCAGTTAGTGCTGTAACACAAAAACACTAATATCAGTAGTTTTAAACTTTTAACATTCATCAGAATCTTCCAGAGGGCTTGATGGGACCCAGACATGATCCTCTCCCAGAGTTTCAGGGTTAGTGGGACCTGAGAATTTGCCTTTGTAAGAAGTTTCCAGGGGATGCTGAGGCTGCTGGTCAGGGATCCCACTCTGAGAACCAGTATTCTAGACTGAATGCCAAAGACTTCGGTTTGCGTCCTGTCTCTGCTCTGGCTAGCTTGGAGTCCCTTACTTACCCTCTCTGGGCCTCAGTTTCTCCATTTGCACATGTAAGTATGTGTGTATAGGGGCATAGGAGCCTATGACTCTGGAGACTCTGCTCTGCCTTTTGTGGCAGCTCAAGACCACCAATGCGGCCTGTGACATCAGGGCCACTTTATGTGCATGTCTCAGTCCTCTTGGGCTGAACTGGCTCAAAGCAGAGGGACTACAGAGACCACAGAAGAACCAGCACCTTTACAGGAGCCCTCACCCCCGTTTATAGTGAACCACATGCCCTCAGGAGAGGGCAGCCCTCCAGTCAGTGTACGAATCCTTGCCTCTCAATACATCCCTTTCTAGTGGTTCCTACCTTTTCTTGCATACCTCCACTAACAGGGATCTCCCTCCCTCCCATGGCGGGACACTCCATCAAAGTTATGAGAAAGTTTTTCTTGTTTCTTGTTGGCTTTTAGTGCAATTTCAAAATTTGCCTCCCCATTATGGACTCCCTTGGCTACCCCCTTCTGGGCCTCAGTTTCCTCAAAGTTCCCTTTCAGCTTTGATATTCTAACACCTGCATTGGAGGCTGCTGTCTCCCGGTAACTCTGCCGTAGGGCCTTGGGAAAGCCAGCATGAGTGCTAAGCCTCCATTTCCCCCTCTGTAGGATGGGCAGAAATGAGACAAGGAGGTGAGAATCCGGAGCTCAGGGTACATGTGAGGCGCTCTAATCACCATGCTGTGATGTCAGGGCCCCTCCTGGAGTTTTGGTGGGAATCCCCTTTCCAGGTCAGTTGACTTTTCCTGAGGCCTTTTTGTCTGCAGGTGAGAATGAGCAACAGCCCCCTCGCTGGATATGGGGCATCTTTAATCATAAGCACCCCGTTTCTGTTGGAACTTGCACCTGACTCCTCATGGAGCCTGTGGCCAGTGCTCAGGAGTGGCCCTCCACTGAACTCTTCTCCTGGAAGCCACTGCCAGCGGCCTGGGGTGTCTGCAGACTGGGTGCTTACACACAATGGAGCGAGTTCTGGCTCTGGCTTTGCTGCGGCTTAGCACCACGGAGCCGGGCCTGGCACCTGAGCCCGGCAACAGGTCCAAGAGACACTCCACCCACCTCTGTATACAGTCAGGGTTCTAGTGGCTTCTTCTAGGGCTTGTCATGCATCACCCCATCTAGACCTCTCAGTATCCTTGTAAAGGAGGTACTTTTGTTATTATAACCATCCCCTCTGCATCACCAACAAAAGAACTGAGACCCAGAGAGGCTGCCCATGGTCGTGCAGCGAATGTGAAGCAGACCCTGGATTTGAACTCTGCTCTCTGGTTCCCGGGCTTGCGTTTCTGGCACTCTCTGCTCTTCCCCTCTGTCTCACACACTGGAGACCAGCTGCCGTCCTTAGGGAGGAGAAGAAGCGCACACTACTGGGACACAAGGCAATGGTGCCAGGACCATTGAGCAGCCAGGGACTAGGATGTAGAGGGCGAGTTGGCATTATCCCCAGGATATGTGGGGGGCTCTGCAGGGAAGGGGGAGGGGCAGCTGGGCCCAGGTCCTTCTGTCTGAGCCCATCCTGCTCCCTGGCTTTACTGGCTCAGTAAAGTCTGACTGACTTCTGAAACTTGTCCACCACAAGGACGCTGAGGGTGGCAGGGGCTGTTGAAACTGGGAGGTGAGGGGTGCCTTTCTATAGGGCCACCATAAGGCAAGGCTGAGCCAGCCCTGCCCAGACAATACCAGCTGTCCCCAAGAGCCAGAGAAGCAACTCTGAGCTCATCTATGAGCACGTGGATCCAGGGTTGGTCAGTGGCCAGTGGTCCAGTGGCTTCCAACTCTGGCTTTACAATGGAGTCCCCTGATTCAAATGTCTATGTCTATAGCCGTGCCTGGGCCCCCATGGGGATCAGGCTTTAATTCATTGGTCCGAGGTGGGTGTTGACTCTGGTCATTTGGAATGTTCCCAAGGTGATTCCAATGTGCAGCCAGGGTGGAGAACTCCTGCCCCTGGGAATGTGGACCTCCTCCAGGCCTGGTGAGGCTGGGAGGGGCTCCTTACCGTGTGTCCCCACTCCCCGACTGCTGTGTGTGGTGTGTGTGTCCGTGTGTGTGACTCCTCTTCTGTCTTGCACCGAACTGCAAACCTGTCCAGGTCACAGCCGCTGCTCCCCTCTCACACCCTCTTTACTTCCCTTCATCTGCCCCCAGCTTCTCTCAGCGGCTTTCTGGGTACATGGCCTCCAGCACAGGTGATCAAATGGGGGGGACACAGGCCCCTGAGAAAGTGCTGGGGTTACCCGCTCCTGTCTCCTTGGCCCCCATCAGCTTCCTCATAACCTGAGTCCCTTCCCAACGTCACCGTCTACAAGCCTGAATCCACACTGCAAGTCCTCTCCTGTCCCAGACCATGGTCCAGACCAGAGGCCACACATCTGGTTTCGAGTCTGGGTTCTGTCACTTTCTGGACACGTGTCCTTGGATGAGCCGGTCGGTCTGTGGGGCCTGAGCTGTCCTTCCATCCACAGGATGTGCAGGAACAGGGGTAGATGATTTCTCAGTCCCTCTCTGACTCAAGCTTTCTGAGTCTCAGCGCAGGCAGGAGCAGGGGGTGGGCCTTCCTCACGCGGCTCTCTCCCTTCTAGACTGCAGGCTCTGTGCGAGGGCTCCTTGAAGGCGTCTCTGCACTGATCAGGTCTCCTTCCTCCCTGGAAAGGTAGCAGCAGTCTCTCCTCTGATCTGAGAGGCCGGCTGGGCTGGGGGCTGAGACAGGCCCCGTGCGAGGCACACTCGGCCCCCTTAGCTCAGAGACTCAGAGCAAGGGGCTCCCAGCTCCGCTGCCCTCAGCTGAGAGGCTCAGAGCTCTTGGCCCAAGAGCCCAAGGGGAGGAATATTTATGGTTTAATAACTGACCTATTGATTCTCATTTATTTGCCGCCAATGGGGCTCACCGAGGAAGTGAAGGCGCAAGGGCTGTGTTTGTAAATAAGTCTCCAGCTGGCCCCATCATTCAGCCTGCCAGCCTTGCTTCTGTACGTGGAGGTGAGCTGGGTCAATATACTGCAGTGCCCACTGCTTAACCGAGCCCTGACATGCAGCCAGAGGGACACCCACGTTCCAGGCCAACCCCTGGGGCCTCCTGGGCCCAAGCCACTGCCTTGTGCTCTTCACAGTTAGCAATGCACTTCCATATCTAATATCTCTTTTGATGGCCTCTTTCAAAGGAGGAAGAGCAGGGTTTAGCAGCAGGGTTTAACAGCTAGGAAGACTGAGACTCACAGAGATTCTATAACTTATTTGAAAACACACAGTCGGGAAAGGGTGGGTGAGGCAGGGTGGCAGCTTCAACAGTTTTGACTGGCTGACTCTGTTAGTCAGCTACTGTTAGTTAGCTATTGCTGTGTAACAAACCACACCAAAATTTAGTAGCTTAAAATAAGAACTATTACTTCTCATGGGTCCATGAGTCTCGTGAGCTGTGAGCTGGGCTGATCTGCATGAGGCTTCCTGAGGTGGGCCTGGCTCAGTCAGCTGTCTGTGGTGAGCTGGACGATCAGCTGAAGCTGGCTGCCACAGGATGACCTTGGCTGAGACAACCGGGCTCTGCTCACGTGTCCCTCCAGCAGGCTGGCCTGGGTTTGTCCTCTTGGAGGTAGAAGAGTCCAAGAGAGGAAGCAGAAAGGCCCAAGTTTGTATGAAGTTTGCGAGCACCCACTGGCCAGAGCCCGTCCGTCTTGGAGAGCTCTACTTAAGCCTGTAGCTACAGCAAGGCATGATGAATTGAGGCTCTTGACCAAGCATTCTATCGTCCTGACCTGAGAGCGTTGCACTTTCCACTATGTTCCAGCATTCTGCCCCATCCCTTGCAAAGAATGGCAGCCTTGAACCAACAGGGAATCCTGTTGTCTTTCCCCAGGTCTGGGGTGCAGGGCCAGCCTGAGAAGTGTGGGGGTTGATCTGGGGGACACCAGAATGCAGAACTGAGACCTAAAGGTTTGGGCTTAAAACATGGAGGGACTTTCCAAGGACTGAGGCTTCTCACAGTGGAAAAGGCTTCTCAGAGAGATAGTGAGCTCCCTGTCACTGGGAATTTGTAAGGACAGATAGGATGCTGACTGCACGGCTGCAGGAGGGATTCTGCCTCCGATGAGACTGGATGCAGACCAAATAAGCTCCAATCTCCTTTGCAGCTCTGTAAATCCAGAAGCTTATAAGAGAGGGAGCCAATTCCTGCAGACCTGAGGCTGGGGTGCCACCATCCCACCCCTGCTGGCTCTCGCGGGCTGACCCCAGGCATACAGGCCCCAAGAGCAAGTCCAGGATGGAGCTGCTTTCCAGCAGAGAGTGTAAGAGAACGAGAGACTCTCCAGCCCCCTGGAAAAGAAGGGGAGAGGGAAGCTCGCTCCTAGTAGAAAGCCCCAGCCAGCAGAGAGGCAGCCTGGCAAAGGGAAGAGCGGGGCTGGGGACCCAGACACGCCTGGCTGGAACCGACCTCGGGTCAGTGCTTGCTCCCTCCCAGCCTTGTGGCCTTGCCCATAAAGAGGGTAACAGTGTTGTGTGGGTGGTCATGAGGGCTAAACGAGATCGTGTAAACGGAAATTCCATGAAACGGAACATGGACTCAGTAACTGTCTTTTTTTCTTTTCTTTCTGAGTCACAGTAGATAAAAATAAGAGCTGACATAAAATCCATGTTCCATCAGGCCCACGGTAGTTGCCTGCCCCTGCCTCTGTCCTGCTTGTCCAGAGAGGGCAGCTCAGCTGTCTGGGGCTGGGTGGGAGGACATGGAGTCCCCAAGGGAGGGGCAGGGCCCAGGCCAGGGAAATGGGGGTTCCTGGTCAGTCTCCCCTCTCCCAGCCCCCATCTGGCGATCCCAGCAGGGATGACTGACGAGGCAGGCTGGGGCTGACTGGAACAATCCACCAACACCTGCCCCCTCCAGTGGCAGCCTCCGGGAAGCACCCCTTCTCTGTGGCAGGAAGCTCCTTAATGGAGAGAGGTGGGGATGAGGGAGGAGAAGGCGGTCTACTGCCGGCTTTTGGCTTTTTCCACTTTCTGGAGCCTTGGGAGGTTTCTCAGACAATAATAGTAACAGAAGCTGGCCTTGGAGCGAGCTCAGCGTTCCCCCTACGTCTGCACGGCTCTCAGAGGAGCAGGCTCTGCGCAGAGGGGCCCGGTCCTCCATGGTCTGCACCACCAGCCCCCGACCGCCAGCCTGCCAGCCGCCTCCTGACCATCCCCCTGACTGTGTCCGTGACCCACACAGCGATGGCCCGCTAACTCGCCGACAGACACCGACAGACTCAGGGATTGGCCGGCAGCCCGCGAATGAAACACATGTGGATCGATGGGCTGAGACTGCCTCACTGCCTCACTGCCGCAGACAGCGTGGGGACAGACCAATCACCTGAGCGAGCAACGCAGTGCCTCACTGATGGATGCGCCGGTGCCTGACTGACGGTCTCTGCCTCAGGACTGACGAGCTTTCCATCCCACCAGGCTGACCGACACATGAGTTTCCTGACTGGAGATTGTCTCACCGACCAACTGGCTGACAGAGAACGTCTATCTGGCCGACTGATGGCCTGGCCGGCTGTTTCACCACTAACTTTTGACTGTCTGACTGACCCTCGCACTCACTGACACTATGATGGACCAACTAACTGACTGGTTGACTTAAAAACAGACATGCTGATGACCGATGACTGACCACTCCACGCAATGACGGGCCTTTCACACTAACTCTCACACAGCAGGCAGCAGACCCACCAACTGACTGACAGTCAGGTTGACCTAGTAATAACTAATTGACTGCCTGACAGCAATGACTAAAACATTGACTGACTGACCAACTGACCACCATGTTAACAGCCCAATTCACTGCCTGAGTGAGAGCAGACAGACCCACTCAGTGACAGCCGGACTGACTTGCTGGTTTGATGGACCGACCCACTGCTTAACAACTGTGCTGCTGCGTGGCAGACCCGGGCACTGACAGCCGGCTGGCTGGCTGACCACCAGCACAGCAGCGGCCTGCTGTGCCAACTGACAGGCGACCAGGCTGACAGGCTTTCTGGCTGATGGAGGAAAGCATTTTTAGGAATCGTTTTCGGTTCCTTGCTCTTTGTCCTCCCTGACCCCTCATCTCCCAGCTCAGCTTTTTCACCTCATACTTTTTTAATTTGGTTTTTTATTTTTTGTAGGTCTCACACATGCAAAGGAATGTAGGTAACAGACATGAAAAACCTAAAGAATGACGATAAAATGAACACCTGTGTGCCACCACTTAGACCCAGAGCTGCAATAGTGCCCCTCCCGCCCCTACACAGTACAACCACCTGGGAGAGCCATCCAGCCTGGGCTCCCCGCAGAGATGCTCATCTAACTGGTCTGGGTGGGGCCTGGCATCAGTGATTTTTTTCCCCAGCTTTACTGAGGTATAATTGACAAATAAAAATTGTATATATTTAAGGTGTACAGTGTCATGTACATGTATGCTGTGACACCATTACCATAATCAATCCAATTAACATATCTATCCCCTAACATAGTTACCACGTTTTTGTATCTGTGGTAAGAACGCTTAAAATCTACTCTCTAAGCAAATTTCAACACAGGATTATTAACTATAGTCACCATGCTGTTCATTAGATCTCCAGAATTTATTTACCCTCCACGACTGAAACTTTGTACCTTTTGACAAACGTCTCCCCATTTCGCCCTCCCTCCAGACTCTGGCAACCACGATTCTACCCTGTTTCTATGAGTTAGACTTTTTGAGATTCCATATATGATTGAAATCATGCATTATTTGTCTTTCGGTGTCTGGCCTATTTTACTTAGTATAATGTCCCTCAGTTTCATCCATGTTGTTGCAAATGGCAGGATTTCTTTCTTTTTTTAAGGCTGAATAATATTCTACCATATCCACCTTCTCTTTATCGGGTCATTGGTGAACAGACGCATAGGTTGTTTCCATACCTTGGCTGTTGTGAATATACTGCAAGGAACGTGGGAGTGCAGACATCTCTGTGAGACCCTGATTCCATTTCCTTTGGGTAGATACCCAGGGGTGGGATTTGTGGATCAGGAGGTAGTTCTATTGTTAGTGTTTTGAGAAACCTCCATACCGTTTTCCACAGTGCCTGCACCAATGTACACTCTGGCATGAGCACTTTTGAGAAGCCCCCAAGTGATTCCGATGTCTGGCAGAGTGTCCCGGCTAGGCCATCACAGTGTCTTGGCGTGGCCTCACTGCTGGAAGTGTGGTCTGAATCGGCAGCGTCAGCCTCATCTGGGAGCTTGTAGGAAATGCAGACTCTCAGCCCCCTCGGAGATCCTGAGTGAGAAGCTGATCTTTAACAAGGCTCCGAGGTGGCCTGTGTGCACAGGAACTTTGAGAGGCCCCGTCTTCGATGGTCCCTGCATGCTCCTCCCCAACTGCTCCCCTGCCCCTGCCGGGAGCAGCCACTGTCTCCAATCTGGCTCATCACCCCTTGTCTCTCTTTGTGGTTTCACCTAAACCTTCATGCTCTATTGGCCTGCTTTGCTTTATATCAGCGAGATCACTCTGCATATATTCTTCTGTGACACTTCTTTTTTCGCCCCACATTTTATTTTCTACATTTGTCCTGGCTCTGTGTAGCTACAGCACCTTCATTTTTCACTGCCATATAGTACTCTAGTGTGGGAACATACCACAATTTATTTAGACATGCTGACAACGGGCACTTGGATTGTCATTGTTTGGGCCTGTTGTTTGATGGTTTGTTGCCTGCTGCTACACTCATTTGTATCAATTTCTCTTGGTGCACGTGTGCAAGAGCTTTGCTGTGGGATAGGCCACCAGTGGGAAGGCATCTGCGTGGGCTCTGCGAACGTCTGGCTTGCTCAGTGATGTCAGATGTTTCCCCATGTGCACATATAGAATGCCCGGCTCACCCTTTCCCCGTGCCCACAATCTTCTCCTCCTCTCTCTGCCACCCCTCCTCTCCTCCAGGAGCAGAGCAGCACAGATCTGCCATAGCCTCTTCATTAGTTACTGCTTCCCACGCTGGGGCCGCCGTACTTCCCTGAGGATGGGTGGTAAGTCAGGGGTACCTATGGTTTGTCTTTTACCCCCTATCTCTTCTCTTCCCTTCTCTTCTCTCTGTCTTGGCAGACCAGACAGCTTGGGATTTTCCGGGCTCCAGCCTGGCCTCAGGCTGAGGGACTCTCAAGGGGTTGAGGGACTTAGGGGCTGATAAGGGAAAAAGATTGTATTAGGCAGGGTTCTCCAGAGAGACAGAGCCAGTAGGAGACATAGAGGTATATATAAAAAGAGATTTGTTATAGGAATTGGCTCACACAGTTACGGAGGTCGAGAAGTTCCACGATCTGCTGTCTGCAGGCTGGAGACCCAGGAGAGCTGGTGCTCTAATTCAGTCTGAGTCCGAAGGCCTGAGAGCTGGGGGACTGCTGGTGTAGGTTCCAAAGTCCAAAGGCCTGAGAACCAGGAGCTCCGATGGATGTCCAAGGGCAGGAAAGACGGACAGCCCAGCTCAAGAAAAGAGAGGAAATTCGCAATTTCTCTACCTTTTTGTTCTATTTGGGCCCTCAATGGACAGGCTGATGCTCGCCCATACGGGTGAGGGCATCTTCTTTACTCAGTCTGCTGATTCAAATGCTAATCTCCTCTGGAAACACCCTCACACACACACGCAGAAATACTCTTTTACCAGCTATCAGAGCAGGTTCAGGATGGGTCTCAGGTGAGTCACACGCCTGACGAGCCTCCCTTTGCATTGCTGTAAAAACAGCAGCACGCACAGTATTTTCTCTTTTTTGCTGTAAATATCTACCATGCACCATGCCCCTGTGCCTGCCTCCTGAGGCCGTTGGAGCAGTGGGCGCCCTCCAGGGCTGCAGCCGGAGCCCCTGAGGGGCCTTACCAGCATAAGGCCTCCTACTGCCCCACCAGAACCTCTCCTGGCCTCCTCTCACTTATAACCCGCAACCTTCTCAAGGGTGGGCCGTGCAGATGCCCTTTCGAGGGAGGCATGGAGGTGGAATGGGAAGGAACTTTGGAATCAGATATCGAATGATAGCAGCAGCGAGCATTAATCGAGTACTCACTATGTAACAGACACTATCACAAGCATTTTTCACAAACACTACCTTCCTTTGTCTCCACAACAAACCTGCATTGAATTAGGTCATATTCTATGCATGCACAGTCATGCACCACACAAGGACGTTTCAGTCAACGACGGGCCGCATCTATGACAGTGGTCCCATAAGATTAGCACCGTATAGCCTAGGCGTGTAGCAGGCTACACTACCTAGGTTTGTGTAAGTGCACTCTGTGATGTTCACACAGTAACAGAATTATCCAACGACGCATTTCTCAGAACGTATCCGTCGTTAAGCAACGCGTAACTGTACAAGAATATGTTTGTGTGTGCTCGTACATGAACAGGAGTACAGTGTGCACGCTGTTCTGCACCTTGCTTTTCTCTCTCAGCAATATACCCCGTAGATTATCCCATTCCACTGCATACAGAGTGTCCCAGTATACGGTTGTACAATAATTTAGCAAACAAATCTCTCTTGGTGGATATGTAGATTTTTTTCCAATATTCTTTTTAATTGGTTCATTTTTTGCAAAAATTCCTAGAAATTGAATCTATGCCACTCTAAGTAACTCAAGGAGTTGGAGTCACCAGGATGGGGTTCAGGTGGGAAAGAAACTTAGACTGTGATTCTTGGAGGAGGAAGGGGATGAGAAAGAAGGGGAAGCTGAGAGGGAGGGAGGAAGGAGAGGCAAGGAGCAGGTGGGGGGGCCCCCTTCCAGAGGCAGCAGGGTGGAGCTGGGGCTGGGCAGAGCTGTGGGCTGCATCCCAGGGAGGCTGGGGCCATGCAGGAGGGTGGGGTCGCAGAAGCAGGGGTAGGAGGCGTCTGCCCTGTGTGCGTGTTTCCATCTTCCCAAAGTCTGTTCCACACTGCATGCTCCTCTCACCCTCTACCTTCTTCCCCCTTGACGCTCCCCCACCGCCAGCCTGGGAAAATCCAGTCCAAATTAATAAAAGCAGCAGATTGCTTAGAGACGAAGGGCGATGGATGGAGACAGTTTGGGAGCCTGCTATTTCCCTCATGTGCAATAATCTAGTAGTGAGATCTGGAATTAAAACCCCTTTCTTGGAGCCTTTATTAATATTAGCTCCTAATGTATAATTACCTGGCAAGCCCAGGGGGCTGAGGTTTGTGTCCCCACCCCTACGCTTCTCCCCTGGCCAGGCCACTTGCTCCGCAGGGCCTCTGGAGGGCAGAGGAGCTGGTGGAGGAGGTAGACCCCTCTTCCCACGCATGTGGAGCTGTCCTGGTGGTCTGGGCTCCTGAGCTGCTGGCCTCTAGGTGACCTCGAGCATTTCACTGCCCCTGTAACCCCAGAGGGCCAGAGTCCCCTGGGCCCCAGGGGGTCCGGGCCTAGGCTGGAGGAGCCAGCATCACGCACAGCTAGGCTGCCCACCCTTTCAGCCCTCTTGGTGTTGAAGGATCACAGTGTGGTCATGCGGTTGTGATCAGCACAGCTGGGTGGCTGTGAGTTCTGGCTGGCCCACCTACCCCGGGGCAGCTGCCACCACATCCTCCTGTCTCTGACTGCTGGACACCTCTCAGGCCTGGGATCATTTCCTCCAGGAAGCCTTCCCTGACTTCCCCATGGCAGTCAGATTCCTGGTGCCCCATGTGTCTCCTTCACAGTGGTTCTGAGACAATAAAATCAGAGGCACAAAAAAATGACTGTACTTTTCTGTAACTCAACTTAATTTCCACTCTAAGCCCTCATTCTGCCAGGAGGCCGAGATGTCATCAAAGGCAATCCAGGGCCTCCTGTTTCCTTGGCGTTTCCTCACAATCCAGGGAGGACCTGGATTGGGGGAAGTGAGGGTGGGCCCCCTAGTGCTTCAGGGACTGTCATCTGTCCACCTGGCATGTCCTCATTCAGGTCCCATCTCAGCCCCCACCTCAGTTCCCCCCATGGTCATTTCCTCAGCAGCCGCCTGACCCCACTGCCCGCGCCGCCCTGCAGAGACCCCACACAGGCATTCCTTCTGCTCCCATGCGATGCTGGGCGCAGGGGAACTTGGGGCCCCCCCAAGTGAGGGAGGCGGAGTGTAGATCTGCTCTGCCCTGGGGGGCCCACGTGGGGTGGGGGTGGGGGGGCAGGGAAGCAGCTGCAGGGCCTGTCCTCGGGGACCCACCAAATCCTCACTCCTCTGTCTTGCCCTTTCACTCTCCTCTCCTCCAGCCTGCCAGGCACCCAGACTCTTCTGGAATCTCAGGAGAGGGTGGGGCGCCACCTAGCAGAGGTCTCCAGCTGCACATGCAAGCTGCCACTTCAGCCCGGAGTCATTCAGGAGCTGACTTTATTCTACTGCATTGCCCTGGTTGTCAGAAGATGGGGAGGGAAGGGGAAACCAGAGATACCAGGAGAGATCAACCTATATTAGGCATGTGAGAGGCAGAACAACTGAGTGATTACGGTGAGATTGAGCCAGATGGCCTGGGTTCAGATCCTGCTCTGCTGCCTGCCAACTGTGCAAGCTTGGGCAAGTTACTTCACCTCTCTGGTCCTCGGTTTCCTCTTCCATAGACAGGAACACAAACAGTGTTTGCCTGAGTCAGGATTAACTGTGGTAATATGTACCAAGTGCCTGGCACAGTGCCTGCCATGTAGCAAAGCCTCATGAGATCATTGGTCCTCACTTAAAAACAGTGCCCCACTACACACACACACAGATAAAACTACACAGTCTGGTCAGTACTGAGTATTGTAGGAGGGTGGGGCCAGGGTGCTTTGTTGGGTTGCTTGCTGGTTGGGGGTCACAAATGTGTAACCCTGGTGCTGACACTCTACAGATACCGCTGTTCCTATTTGCATCCCTGCCAGCCCTGCACATGCCTGACCATGACTTGCTCACACCTCTTCCAGGAAGCCTTCTCTGATGCTCTCATTAAGATACCTCTCCCCCTAACCCTCCCTCGGTTCTCCACAGACCCCATCAAGAGTGTGGCTCCATCTTCCAGATCTGGAGCAAGCTCCTTGAGGCCAGGAGCTGCGTCCAGCTCACCTCTGTCTCCTAGACTGGGCCCAGTTGATGAGCTCCAGGTAAAGTTGACCTCAGTCCTCTTTAGTTTATTTAAGCCCCACAACATCCCAGAAAAGAAGGTGAAGCGGATCCCTATGTTAGGGATGGAACTGACACTCAGAGAAGTTAAGTGACTGGCTCGATATCACACAGCTGCTGAGGGGAGGAATTGGGACTAGGACCCAGGCCTCGGGACACCTGACCTCTGTTCCTCTCTTTGTCCCAAGGAGCTGACACTTTGGGGAAAACTGGATGAGACAGAGGAACCATTCAGAAGACAATGCAGGTGAGAACAAGGCCACCACGGGCTGCTGTGGCCCTGGGGCCTTCTGGGCACCTCTTCTGAGGATGAGGGGGGAAAATATGGCAGGTGGGCCAGCAGCCTGAGCCGTGGCCCAGGTGGGCCCGGGGAGGAAAATACCAGGCCTGGATTGCCAGAGGCCTGAAGAGCCGGGGCGAGCAGGGCCAGGCCCTCCCAGAGCCCCTGACAATGGCCTGAGTTCCCAGCCCACCTGCCCATGGCTAAGGCAGAGGAAATGGGCACCCACAGCCTTCCTCCCAAGCTGGGCCAGCTCTGTCGTATTCCTGAGGGCCTACTGTGTGCACATCGCATCACCTCTCACCCTTCTCAACCTTCACTATGACAGCAATTGGACATCAAAGGCCCAGAGAGGGGAAGGGACTCATCAAGGCCACACAGCACAGCAAGCCTGTGTCAGAGCCCTGGGATTGGGTCCCCAAGGCATCAGGAGCCCTAGCGGCTCTGCCCTTAGCTCTGAGACCGTTATCTCTGGTCCCCGTCTGGACCTCCTCTCTCTGGGCACCAAGAGCCAGGAGGCAAAGTTTCAAGCCAAGACCTCACCAGCTCCAGGTGCACCAGTATCCCAGGTCCTCAGTCCCACAACACGCCGGACCACCCGTTTGGGGGACAGAAAGGAAGCTCACGCTGCCCCCTGGCTGAGCCGACTTTGAGCAGCAGAAAATAACTCACTCCAGCAAAAATCATCCAAACGCATCCCCTGCTCCCTGCCCTGTCCCCTGGGCACCCACTGAGCCCCACCTGAGCCCAGACCCTCAACTCGGCAGGAGGTGGGACGACAAAGAGGATGAAGCCCCTGGGTGGGCACCATGGTCTGAAATGGGAGCCACACCTTTCCTGTTTCTCCCATGGCCACGAAGCTGTCATTTAGTCTCATTTCGTCCTCACAGCAACCAGGAAGGGGGCATTATTGGTCCTATTTTTCTGAGGACAAACCTGAGGCTCAGAGATGTGAAGTGATTGCCCAAATTCACGCAGCGAGTAAACAGCGAGGATGATCCCGGTCACCTGAGGGCAGAGTGGGTGCTGGTTTCACGGCCCACACTGTGCCTCTGGAGGTTCCAGAAGTCCTGCTAGGCCCACCTCCTCCAGGAGACCCCGAGCCCTGGCCCCGTGGGGACTCGGCCTCCTTGGGCGCCTGCACCGTTGCCTCTGCTCCTGCAGGCCGCCACGCTCACTGTGCCTGGCAGGCTGGGGCGGTGGATCAGGCTCAGGCTCAGGCTCAGGGCTTCAGCTGCCTGCTCTTGGATCCTAGCTCCACTCCTCAGGAATTGATTTGGGCCAGTGACAGCCTCAGTTTCCCCATCTGTTAAATGGGATTAATAATAATAGCACCCACTTCCTCGGTTTGTTGCAAAGTGCATGCGAGGTGAGTTGTGGCACACAGGGCGGTGCAGTGGGTGCTGGCCATGGCTGTTGGCACTCTTCTCATGCGCTGAGCTGGCTTTAAAGCAAAGGGACTGGTATTCAGGGACCCCCCCCCCAAGTCATCTCCCCTTTCTGGCCCCTCCCAGCAGGACTGCAACCTGCTTGCATCAGGGCAGGGTCCCCCACAATCCAGCCCCATGTGGAATATTCTATCACTTCCCAGTTGGCGCTTATTGAGCCACGTGGGTGCTGGCTGCCTTCAGGGGACAAGGCAGGATGCCCACGGCCAGAGCAGGAGGGGGCCGCGTCCAGGGCAATCTCCTTCCCCAGGTCTGATGAGGGAGCTCTGTTGCGTGCTGGCTATTTGTTAAATGAGGAATGCACAAATGAACGGGCGGGTAGTAGAACTCTGGGCCCAGCGGGAGGTGATTCTAGAAGCCAGACTGTGGTCAAGTGGGCTGCTTCCCATGAAGGCCACCCAAAAAATCTTTGGTTGGGTTTGGACAAGCAGTCTACCGATGTCAGGGCAGTGACTCTCTATGACAGTTCTAGCAGATGGCTGATGATTCCCACTTGCAGACCTCCTAAGATGGGGAGCTCCTTCCCACCTCCCTCGCAAGCAGCCCATGTTATCCTGGACAGCTCAGACAGTGTGGAAGGTCTTATTTAGCTTGAGCAGAGGTCAGCTTCCTCGCAACTTCCATCCTGTGCTCTTGGCTTTGCCCTTGTAGCCACACTGGACATAGCTGTCCCTTCTCCCACACACCTCCCTTCAGTTGGGCTAAGAGGTTGGGGTCTGGGCCCAAGTGCACGGGTGTGGCTCCTGCCTCTGACACTTCCTAGCCGTGTAGCCTTAAGTCGGTTACCTATCCTCTCTGAACCTCAGTTTCCTGTCCTGCAAAATGAGTATAGATTTCCTTCCTCTATGTGAGAGAGAGTGGTGGAAGCTGGCCTCAACGTTCCAGGCTCCTGCCACTCCTTTCTCAGAGGGCAATGAGGAGCCATGGAGGGCTTTAGAGCAGGAGCATGGGCTGACTGGGGGTGATCTCCATCTGTTATGCCACCAGACTCCCAGTCAGGGCCAGAGGGGCTCAGATGGGGCAAGATTCCTGTGATCAGGAGCTCAGGAGAGACTTCTTCTGAAATTCCGAGGGGACTGGGAGTGCCCTGACGCTGGCCCGGGTCCCGGCTGACTGCCCGAACAATGCCACAAACTCCAAGGCAGCTCTGCCTTTAGTGGCAAATGCTGTCTGTTTGTTTCCTGGTGAAAGGAAGGCTCGTCGCCAGTTCCAGCCTCCACACCCGTGTGTCCACCAGGTGTCCAGCCAGCGGCCCATGAGCCAGCTCCTCCTGAGAGCCTGGAGATGACAGGCTGGAAGCCCAGCAGTGGGCAGGGCAGGACCCCTTCCTAGTGCCCAGGGCAAGGCGAGACCCAGCTCCCAAGGGGACTCTGTCCCAGCCAAACAGAGCCTCCTTTTGTCCCCAGAGGGTCAGAGGAAAGAAGGTGTACATCCCGCATGTCCTGGTCGAGGCCAGAATCGGGAGAGGACACCTGGGAGTCAGTCCAGCTTTCAGGGACAGCCAGCAGGTCACTTAGTTTCTGTGAGCTTCCATTTCTATATCATATCATCTCCATGTCTATTTACCATCTATCTGTCTGATTAAAAGCCCTATTGATCTTGAAGGATGGTTATCAGCATCAAATAGAATAGACACAAACTGTCAAGCCCTTTCCCTGTAAATGGAGTTATCATCGCTGTGTGTTTGTCTATGGAGAGAGCCCCAGCTAGCACCTTGGTGAGGGGTGCAACCTTGGGGAAAGCCTTCCCCACCGAGCATCAGTTTCCCTGCCTGCACAGATGCTCTCTAAGGCTCATCCAGGCCTAACATGCCAGGCAGCGGGCTCTTCCATGGGAAAATGGACGTGCTGACAGGCCCCCTGTGTCTGCAACACAATCTCCTCTCTCGGGGGACACAGGCTCCCTGCCGGCGCGGCTGGTGATTAATATGCCCTGAGTGGGGTTCCTGACCCGCTGTCAGGGACATCAAGGTAAGTGCCCATCCACAGGCGGAGGGCTCCTTCGATGAATAAATAATAACAGCAGTGAAGTAATGGGATCTGGGGAGGCCGCTTAGGATAATGGAGTGACAGACGTGGCCTCGAGCCCCACAGAGCGGAGCGGAGCTGCGGAAGAGCTGCCCTCCAGGAGGAACACAGGTGTGTGCGCACCCCAGCAGTGTTCCGTCTGCCGACTGTGATGACAATGACCCCCTGTCCTGGTCCTGGCTGACGCTGAGGCACAGTGGCTCATGTTACAGCTACAAGTGCAGGCTGTGGAGTCACGCAGACCTGGCGCCACTCTGCCTGGCTGAGCCTCAGTCTCCATGTTTGCACAATGGACATGATAAGGAGAGAAGGAAGTGAGAGCCAGCTGGGAGGTGCTTAACATGCTTCAGCTCGTCAGGAGCCCCTGCCAGTACTAGTGGTGGCTGTCCCCAAAGCGATGTCGCCCATTTCAGCTCACAGAATTCTTAACTCAAAATTGCCCTGTGGACCAGGCAGGGCAGGGATGGTGCCCATTTGCCAGATGAGGAGACTGAGGCTCAGAAAGGTGCCTGTCTGTCTCCAGGAAATCCTAGCTGTGCCCCTGGCCACGTGTACTCAACATTGACTCAATTCGTGCTTTGGGCCCAGCAGTCAGCTGGCTCTTAGATGACACCAGTGAGTCAGCCTGTGTCCTGGAGGACCTCACAGTCAAGGGGGAGGGGCAGGAGAGGCAAAGGGTGGGTCTCCAAAGTAGGCCCCCAAATGGAAATCACATGAGACATCACCACACATGCACTAGAATGGCTCAATGCTGAAGGTTGACAATACCTTTTGTGTTGGCAAGGATGTGGCTCAACTACTCTCACACTTTGCTGGTGAAAGTGTAAAATGGTACAAGCACTTCACAGAAGGTGTGACAATTTCTTATCAACCCAAACAGCTCAGGGCCTCCATAGCCCACACAGCTTCTTTACGAGAACTGAAAAAGGCTCCGTGACTGGGGTCTTAGGGTGGCAAGTTGATAGTGCCTCTGTGCAAAGAAAAAGGCTCCCTTTCTCCAACCAGACACGACTCCTTGCCACCTGGCCAGCAGAGCGGGGACTGGATTTCAGCCCTCACTTGCCCCCTGGTCTAAGCCTTAGTGCATGACTCCACCTGGAGGTTTCATGCTGAGCATCCACCCTGGAAACTGCTCTGCCCTGTCAGCCCTTGAGCAAGCCTCTGCCCCTCTCTGGGTCTCAGTTTCCCCATTGTTAAATGGGACCAAACAGCTGTGAAGATTTAATGAGATAAGAGAAAGGAAGTTGCTTTGAAAAGTTTGATATGTTTGACAAATGCCAGCTTCTCCCTAGTCCACTGGATGGATGGGTGGGTGGATGGATGGATGACAAGATAATCTCTCAATTCCAATTCTATGTTCCCTGCACACTCTGGGGCAGCAAAAGGCGGAGAGTGAGAATTGGGACCCACGTATTAGCATCTTCTGATCTCCCTTTTGTCCACCACCCCAACCATTCCCAAATATGTTGATCCCCAGCTCATGATCGTTTGGACCCCAAATGCCGTGGACAATCGTCCTCCTCAGGCTGTTGGGAATGAGTTTGGCATGTGGATAGTGGGAGTTAAAGAAATGAGCCAGCTCTGACCCCAGCCAGGGCCCCTCCCTCCATGGGGTGGAGGCCCTGGCTGACGAGCTTCCTTTTCTAGGCCCTGATCTATAATGAGATAACTGATTATTCTCACCGCTTAGTCTCTTTCTTGATAAAAGGATGGACAGAGATGAGACAATTAAAAGGCGGTTCCCAGCAGCCCTGGAGAAATTCAATGAATAATAACAGACTTCCAGCTGCAGTCTGGCTAAGGCCTTGGGAACAGCCAGCCCCAAAAAGGCTTAAGGGGCCCAGTGGAATGACTTAATTTTCTGGAGAACAATGGCCAGGAGGGAGCAAAGGGCCCCCTCCTACCCTTGCTGAGTATCTCCCAGTAGAGGGGCCACTGCTATCCAGCTCACCCAGCCTGCCCCCTGACACCAGCCAGGGGATGCAGAGAGCAAGGACTCTGCGATCAGCAGCATCAGGGCCACAGCCCCCAGCTCTGGCCTTACCCAAGCTGTGTGGCCTCAGGCATGTGTCTGAGCCTCTCTTACCACCATTTTCTGCATGTGTAAGACGGGGTGATAATGAAGTGAACCTCGCAGGCCCACCCCACCTGAGCACAGGCGAGATGCTCTGCTCTGTCCAGGGACGTGGTGGAGACCATGTGACCAGCAGCAGTGACCACTGCTCAGGGTGACTAGGCCTCGTGGTGTCTGAGAGTCTTTCTTCAGAGAGCAGGAAATCAGAGCCCCAGGGGCGAGAGGGGAGAAAGGACATGTCACACACACATCACACACACCTCCTCTTCTTACCACCTGTGGCGCTCCCCCATTCACCCACTCGGAGCCTCTTCCATCAGGCCTGTGAGCCCAGCACAGACGACTGAGACCCGAGAGCTCAGCCCAGGGAGTCAGAATTGGTCTTCAGCCCACTTGTGCTTCTCAGTGTCACAGGACTGAGACCAGACGGTAGCTCTGGGCAGTGGAACTCAGGGCTCAGGACTCCGCAGCCAGAATCTTTGCCTGGTGATGCCCCCTCATCCTTGCAGGCTCTGCCCATGTGCTTGTCCTTAGGGAGATTTCCTGAGCCCCCTGGACTAGCCCCCTGCTCATCCTCCATGGGGGCTGGGGCCCCATCTCCCTTGCACTTAGCTCTCCTTCAATGTCTGTGCTCCCAGGAGACGGGGAGGCCCTACGGGCATTTGGGAGGTATCCCCAGTGCCTAGCACAGCCCCTGTGAATAATAAATGTTAATTGAACTAAATTGAACTGTTCTCTGCAATACACCCTTCCCCCCAGCTTTTCAGCCCCCCAGGGTGGCAGTTGGCTTTCTGGCTATGGCAGGTGGGGAGGAGGAGCGGTCAGAAGTGCCCGCGGGTGGGCCATGGACTTGCAGGCCACAGCCATCGAGCCCCAGCCCTGACTCTGCCTCTGGCCGGGCTGCCCTGGTCCCCACTGAGCAGCCGGCGTGCTCATTGGGAAGAGCAGAAACAACTGCACGATGGCACTGGTGGCAGTGAGGCGAAGACGGATGAGAGCAGGAGAGCGATGAGCTCATTAGGGAAGGTGAGTGCTGAGCCGGTGTTTGTTTAGTGAGTGGAGTCTGGGCGGCTGAGGACGGGCCTGAGGATCAGTCCCACTCTGGCACATGCTCAGGCTCTGACTGGGAGAGGACTCAGGAGGGGCCTGCTCCAGCCTCACCCACCCCTGTCCCTGCCCTGGGCTCTGGGGGCATCTTCCTGAGGCCTTTGACACTTGGGGACTGTATGGGGAACTACCTATTCCCTTCCCTACAAAGGCCAAGGGTCCCAGGGCTCGTCTCCGGTCAGCTCCTTCTTCCTCCTTCCTCTGCCCATTCCTCTCGCCTGGGCTCAGGCCTCCAGCATGGGCGAAGCAACACTGTTCTGATTCCAGAGCCCTTGGTTTCAGACTCTCTGTGGGACCTCAGTCAGCCCAGCATGTGAGGGCTTGCCGAGATGGTGCAAACAAACCACATCAGACCCCAGACCCACCTCATGTGTCAGGCGGATCAGCAAAGACTGTTTCCCTTTCAGAGACAAGGAAAATTAAGGCCCAGACAGGAGGGCAGCACGTCACAGGGCGGGGACACAAGCCCAGGTCTTCTGACTCCCGGGCCAGTGCTCTTTCCTCATTAGAGCTCTGCTGCCACATTGCCTGCTCCACTCCGGGCCTCAACCTCCACATTTTCACAAAAGAGGGTTTCCTGAAGGAGCATGGGCTTCCCTTGGCCTGCCTGTCACCAGCTCCTCAGTGACGTGGCCCAAAAGAGCTCCTGCTGTTGAGAGGGGCAGGACCACAGCCAGGGGCCCTGGATCAATATCTGAGTGAAGGCAATGGCAGGGCTGGGGGGCTGCCAATCAACACAGCCTGGAACCCCAGGCCTTCCTGGGTCCATCCACCCTGTGGGAGAGGGCAGCCAAGACCCATCAGGTGCGGGGGGTAGGCATGGAGCAGAAGATCCTAGACTCTTGGCTTGAAGAAGAGGAGAGAAGGCCTCTCCATCCCCCTCCCGGCTTTTCCTTTTTTCTCCGGATGGAGAGAGAGCACAACGAGAAACATTTCCTTCCTTGTAATTTTCTTTCCTGACCCCTCCCAGACAGAGTGGGGATAGCCTGGTGGTGACAGGGGCTCAATCCTGGGCTGCTGGGAAAGGGGCAAGGCTGCCTTCTCCAAAGTCAGACCCCTGGCTAGGGACGCAGGCCCGTGGGAGAGTCAGTCTGCCAGGCCAAAGCCTGCCTCCAAGGACCGCCCTGCTCCTGCACACACTGCCCAGCTTGTCTCCTCTCTCTGTCTTTCCAACTTCAGGATACACTCAAGGGTACAAAAATGCCTCCTGGGGGGTGTGAGAGGGACAGACACAGGCTCAAGGTCACACAAAAACTCAGTCGCAGAGGCAGGATCAGAGGATGGCCTGGTCCCATTCCTTTGCGTGCTTGCTGACTGCCCCCACGCTACACAGCAGGGACCTGGAGGAGAGAAGACACAGCCTGATGCTGGGGACAACCTCAGGCTTTGGAGCCAGCAGGGCTCGGGGAAAATCCCAGCTCCTGCTTTTCCATCGGGAGGATGCAGCCTGAGCTTGTTGAAGGGCGCTGCTGGAAAGCGGTCCTGCTCCCCCGAGCCATCAGGAAAGTGCTGGAGATGACCGGTACCAGTTAAAGCAGTTCGGCCCTGGGGAAAGTCTTCAGAAGAATCAGGCAGGAGGAGAATCCAGAGAGAGAGAACTGTGAGGATAACAGGAGGCGCTGCTCACACCTGGAGAAACCACTCCATGCGGAAACTGCTTATGGGCAACTCAGGGCCCCTCGAGGTCCCACTTCCTGGGAGTATGCTGCATTACCCTCAGCTTTCTGTCACCCAGTCTCTGTTTCCAGGACCTTTGACATTAAAGAAATTTTACTTCTCTAGAGGTGGCTGTTGGCGACTTTCCGTCACTGGCCGTACCATTGTGGCCCCTACGTATTACCTCTCTGAGCCCAGTTTTCTAGTGGAGGAAATAGGGTGCAGAGCTGGAAACAGAGGCAGCTTTGAGGCAGAGCACACCCAGGGATGGAGTTGCCTAGAACTGGGCCCTCTTCCCTCGCCTCCCTGTCCACTTCTCCTGGGTAACTCCTACCGATCCCCAGCAGGGGACTGAGGCATTGCCTCCTCCAGGACGCCCTCCCTGCCCTCCCTCCCTAGGGAAATCCTAAACATTATCTGCCTGCAGAGCATAGTGTGATGGCCCTTCCAGCACTAATCCCAGGTGCAGCTTACATTTATTTGTGTGATCACTTGATGAGTGTCTACATCTTCCGAAGACCGTAACCTGCATGAGGGCGGGGCTGGGCGATTTTCACTCCCTGCCGCAGCTCAGAGCCTTCGCACAGGGCCTGGCATAGGAGCCTGGTAAGCGTCTGTTGAACACTTAAATGAGTGAACCAAGGAAGGGCACATGGTCAAAGAGAAGGTCACTGAGGGCTCCCTGGACTTTGCTGGTGCCGTGGGAGTCTGGGCTGGCAAGAGTAGGGTTCATGTTGGGCAGAAAAGAGCCCTCCCCCCAGCAGGGGCCACCCCAGTTCCCTGGGGCGGGGCTGTGACTAGGGTAGAATTGGTGAGTTGGGGAGGGATGCCTCCAGGGATGAATTCGGTTCACTCCCCACCGCCTACTCCAGGGAAATGCATCTATTCTAGTGCCCCAGACCTGGGCTCCTGGCCCTGCTGCTATTCCCAGAACTGGTAACCCCCTGGGGTGGCCAGGGAGAGAGGCTCATCACAGGATGAGTCATCCTGTCGCCGGGGTTGTTGGGAGCCCCACCATGATGGACGCTAACGTGAGACACGATGATCTGTACACTTTGGGTGCATTCCCATAGGTCGATCCACAGCCTTTTCCCCAGACTTCCTTGTATCCAGTCATTCAATCTTGCACCTTCCATGACCTTGACCAACCAGCTAAGCTATTTGCCACTGCCCAGGAGACCACGTGGTTGCGTATCACAGCCTGTCTCCCTCCCACAGAGAGGATGGCCAAATGCACTCCATGCAAATCTGCCCACAGCAGATTTGCCCTCAACACTGTCCTTCAGGCCCTCTGAGTGGGACTGTAGGGCATGGCCAGCATGGACATACTGTACCGATTCACTGAGCCGAAGTTTTTCTTGCTCTATCAGATGGTCTCAGGGAACGCCATAGGCTACCGTGAGTCTGAGTTGAGGGGAATGTGTTCATTGGTGCAACGGGAGTTTGGGCCACTTTGTAATGTAATTTCCTGTGCATCTTAATATGTGTGATGCTTCTGTAAGCCAGGGGGATTCACCACCGCACTGACCACCAGCAAGGAGTTCCTGTGGCTGTCTGACTGATGAGTGTCCAGCTCCAGGTTCCTTCCTCGGAGTTGGTTGGCTTTCTAAGGCTGGTCTCAGCCTGGGTTCTCCTGGAAACAGAACCTGGGAAAAGGCTTGCTTGCAGGTTGTTCTGGGCAAGGTGATCCCAGGGAGCGGGTGGGAGGGCCAGAGTAAGCAAACAGGAAAGGAGGAGCTGGTACAATGCTGTGTTCTCTGATCGGCAGCTGCCGCAGGTCATTGGGGCTCCATTTGAGAAGCCTTATGAAATGGTTCAGAACTGTCCTGGAGTGCAATAAACACAGGGAATGTCTCCCCATCAGCTCCCAGCTCCCAGTGGTCGAGGGTTGTCCTACAGGCATTAACTGCCCCCTGAACACACGTACACACACATGAACCACATATACTTGTGGGTTGCACATGCAGGCATGCCACGTGGATATCTGTAGGTGTCCCATGCCATGGTGAGTGGGCATGACTCACACCTGGAGTGAGGGAGTCATTGTCAGTTTGCACCTGCGGGAAGCTGGTCAAACCTGTGCAGAACAGATCACCCCAGCAGTGGCTGCAGTGAGAGGTGGCTGAGTGGTGTCTGACACACTTGCCTGCTTCAAGGTGTGGAGGCAGAACTCAAACTAGACGTTTTCAGTACAGGCAAAGGCTGGGCATCTGCCAATCAACCTCAGCCTGTGACCGCAGGCCTTCCCGGGGCTGTCCATCTCTGTGACCACGACTCATTCCTCTATACAAAGAAGTCCCAAGAGTTACTTGGGGGTGGGGGTAGGTAGCCAGAGGCTCATCAGAGGGTCTGCACTAGCCCTGGGGACAGGTGTGGGGGGTGACAGTGAACCCATAGGGAGGGACCTACGTCTGCCTTTGAAAAATGATCCTGTTGGAACTGTCTCACCATAACAAATGGAGCCTAGTCAGAGCTGCTAGTGAGGCTGGCACATATCAGCCGTGAGGCCAGGAGACACCCAGCGAAGCTTCCCCACCTGCCAAAGCAGCCCTGTCCCATTGGCAGTAGTTAACCCTGTGCTAATGGAGCGAGACCACAGCTCACTGTGAGGCGGGCTCTCAGGACTGCGCAGGCCCAGAGGATGCCTGGCCTGCCCCCTGTCTTCCCCCACCTGCTTCCCTTTCCTCCGCCCACTGATTCATGGCCCCTCCCAGGCCTGGGCCACACTGGGAGTTCCGGGGTAGGAGGAGGAGCAGTGAGGGTCCCACAGCATCTTGGGTGTGGCCCAGAAAGCCCACAGCACCCCCTTCCTCAAATCCGATGAACCATTGATCAGGAAGTTCTTTCTCATTCTAGCCTAAATGTGCCCAAGGCCTCTCTAGCCCAGAACCCAGAGATTAAAACAGACTTTGGATGGCTATCCACCAAAATGACACCCATGGTTACTGCTGGGAAGGGAACCCCCACCCTTGCCAGGCTCTGGCCCCTCCTCCCACCCTTTCCTCTCCTACACCGCATAAAGGAAGAGGAGACTCTGCTGGGAATGGTCCATGCCCAGGATGCTTTGGGGCCACCTTCACTAGAGGGCAAGGTCATTGCCTGAAAAGCCACAAGAATCCGTGTGAGCCCTTCTCTGTCCTGCTTCCTCACGCCTGCCCCTGGCTGCGGAAGGTGGGCAGGTCCTGACCTGAAGAGGCAGCCAGCTCAGATTTAGGGGTAAGAAGTGGCAGAGAGCCCCTCAAAGTCTTCCAGGCCTTGGGTCCCCATTCTAAGCCTGACCCGTGTTCCACATTCATTAATACATTTATAAATAGAGTAGCATTTGGAGGCCCGTCCAGCGGCTGTTTCTCGGACACAACGTTCTCACCCAGGAACTCTGCATGGGGTGGGGGTGGAGGGGAGCCTGACCTGGGAACCTCCACATGCCTGGCTCTGTCTAGTATCATAATGGCCCAGAAACCTCACTCGGACCCAGAACAATTCTCTCCGGGTAAGTGGGATCATAGAGTATTTTAATTTTCATGTTTATGCTAATCTGTATTTTTAATCTTTCTATTATTTAGTAATTTTAAAATATTTTTCCAAAAAAAGGGAAGGAACAAAATTCCCTCTTGGACAGCCGTCCTGAAGACGGAGGCTTGGCAATGTTTTTGTGAGCTAGACACCTGCCCCATACCTTCCTTTTTAATCAGGTCATCGAATTCTCCTAAGAAGTCTTTTGTGGACATCAAATTGCCTCTGTGCTTGGAGGGGATTAGGAAATGCCAGTTTTGATCCTGGGGGATTGGTTTTTGGAAGCACCGTGACTTCTGAAGCGCAGAGGGGCTGTGAGAGAGGGCATCCGAGTCAACACATATTAACGCCTGACATTTGTACAGCATTCTGCGATTTACAGAAAGCATCCACATCTGTTATCCCATGTGATCCTCCCAGAAACCCTGGGAGAGGCAGGAGGCCCTCTGGGAATGGGAAAGGAATCATTGGTAGTCCCATTTGACTCATGGGGAAACTGAGGCACAGGGCAGTTAATTGTCTGAAGTGGTAGAGCCGGACGATAAATGCAAGCCTTTTGGCCCTGCATCCTACACCCTTACGCTAGATTCTTCCCCAAACTTGAGCCTCAGTTTCCCCATCTGACAAATGGGGAAAAAATAGTACCTACTGCCCCAGGGGCCTAGGGTCGTTGTAAGGATTAATTGAGTTAATACATGGCATGTCTTAAGATGGTGTCTGGCATATAGTAAGGGTTGAATAAATTAACTGACACTAAAGGTGGCAGATAACAGGTCTGTGCCACACCAAGTCCTAGGCTTGTTCTCCCAATCTGCCTCCTAGACATTTGCTGAGGGCCTCCTGTGCACAGGCTCCTTGGAGGGGAGAGGATTAAACAAGATGGAGGGGCTGCCTGCAAAGGGATTCACTCTCTAGAGAGGCATGCACAACCTCCAGCCCAGGAACATCGAAGGCTTAGTGACCTCAGGGTAGGGAGCTTTATTCTTCCTCCAGGGGGAGGGTTCAGGAAGGCTTCCTGGAGGATGTGCTAGGGCTCCTGGTTGAGTGGTCCTCCAGGATGAGGACTAGGTTCCAAAACTGGGGTGTGCAGAGTGGCCTGACAGAGATGGTCCATTCCTGGACACAGTAAGGGCATCCCCTCTCCCCTCCCAGTGCAAAGCAGGAGGCAATCCACGGCTTGGGAGAGGCTGCTTCCTGGGGCAGCTTCGCCCGTTGCAAACCAGGTGGCCAGGCTGGGTGTAGTGACGAAGAGTCTATAGCGTCTGATAGGACAAGAAAGGCACCAGCAGGCCCTCCCTGTCCACTCCTACCCCAACCTCTGCATGCCCAGCAAGCTTTCCAAAGTCAGGGCTCCCCGGTTTGGGTGCCAGGGTCTGTTTGTGAAACCCCTCAACTCGGAGAGAGAAGGATGAGCTGGTGGAGTCTTCCTTCCCCTTCCTGTGCCCACTGCACCCCGTTGCTGCCAGCCCCGCCGCAGGCACTCCCCGCCCTTTCAGGACTGGCTCTCAGGAAAGGCTCCAAAGAGCCGAATGCACTTGGGGCAAAGTGCCCACAGCCCCTGTACATGACTGCTGAAGCGCCTCTGGATCTAAGGAGACACACCACTGCCCTGAATCACACGGAGCTTTCTGTTTCTGTGAGCCCAGAGCCACTCCGTGTCCTGCCTGCAGCCGTGTGACCTTGAGCAAGTTAGCTGACCTCACCTGCAGGATGCGTGGAAGGATCCAGTTCACCCTTGTTGTCCCAGCACAGTGGGTACTCCTGCCGGCCTTAAAACCATCCTGCTTTGGATGATCATGTGCGTGGTCTCCCTGTGTTACCCGTGACATGGCGGTAGTTGGGCTACAGTGCCTCCCAGGGGCTCCAACCAGATAATTCATGTAAAAGTCCTTTGTCCTGCGTCCACTGATGTGTTCTGTCATGTAGAGTTAAATCAGTACTGTGTCTTTAAAAACTCACTGTCTTAATTTAATATCTCAAAAAGAGGGGCTTTTAATATGACGATCAGTAAGGTCCCTTTTGTTCTCTAACTCTACTGTCACTTTTTCTTAACAAGACTATTCCATGCTCTTAGTGCAGCCCGGCTGGCAATTCCTCCACACTTCAGGCAAAATTAGCCAAAATGCCCTAGGAGCAAAGGGGACCATAAGATGACCCCTTAGGTCCACTCAGGACCTAAAAGACTATCGTCTTGCAACAGCCACATGTTTTACAAAGGCCTCGCAGACAAATTCCCAAACCTCCTGCTTGTGGAGTGCTCCGAGCCCAGCTCCCCTCACCAGGATGTCCTGCTGATTGCTATGTTTTCACAAGTTCTGAGAGCCAGTTGACCTTAGGTTGATAGCTAGAAATGGGCCACAGGGAGGTATTCACACCTTGGACACTGGTGAACACTACAAACAAGGCTTTTTTTTTGTTCCTGGAGAGCAGGTTGCTAAATATTTAGCGGCACACCACTGCTGAAAGGCTCGCAAAATTTAGCCATCCGTGAGGAGAAGCTCCAAAGAAGGTCCCACTGTAATCCCAAGGCTGACGTGTGTGCTGCCTAATTTCATTTTCTCTCTTCCTTGTTTCTTTCCAGCCCGGGACCAGCGAGGCCCAGGAGATCCCCCTTGCCTATGGCATCAGGAGGAAGGAGACTGGAGTTTGACGTAAAACATAATGTCCACCGCAGTGTGGGAACTCCAGGGTTCGGAGGTCTGAATTAATGGGCCGGGACCTGGGGTGCCCTGTGCCTGGCCGGCTGCCCTTTCCTCAGCTCTCCTGCCCACCCAGGTGTCCCATTGTCTGAGAGTCACAGTGTGTGTCTGCAGGCGCATCTCCTCAAACAAATGAGCCCGGGGCTGGGTGCTGGGGTGTTCCACCCTGTATGCAAAGCCTGGGAGGCACCAGCAGCAGCCCACATCCCACTCCCACCCCCACCCCCGTGCAGGCCCTGGAGAGGAGGGAGCGTCGGGGGAGGCCCAGGACACCCGGCTCTGGTCCCCTTTCTGCCGGTGCGGTGGCCTCCCCACTCCCTGGCCTCCATCTGCCCTTCTGTAAAACAAGCAGAGGGAGAAGGAGACACTGGTACTCTCTCAGCAGTCGCCCTGGGAATTCCTCTTCCAGACAGCATTGTATTTATTCAGAAAAAATATGTTGGTCTGCCCTTTGGGGTGAGGAATGAGACCCCGAGGAACACGTTGTCACAAACTGTGGTCATGGAACTGCCTCCCCACGGAGCCTAGGTCCTGTCCATGGGTGTCCCATGTGTTGCCCCTGGCGATGGAGCTGAGTTTGCGAGGTGGGGGGCAGGAGCTGGGGCGGGGCTAAGAAGCTTTCCATAATTAGGGCGGAAATGCCAGGTCCCGGGGGAAGAGGGAGGGGGCGCACCTGCGATGC